>NW_007249729.1:371424-478297 GCF_000164805.1 Carlito syrichta | reverse complement strand
ATCCACTCACCTTAGCCTCCCAAAGGCACGGGATTACAGGCTGAGCCACCGAACCCAGCTGATTTTTTTTTTTAATAGTTTGAAGAATTTGAGCTAAGGGTTGACAAATGGGTAGTAAAAAATAGGAAAAAATGTTTTTAGGTTCAGGACAGGATGTTTTGGTTTGGAGATGGGTAGTGTGGTGTTGGGTCTGAATTTAGCCAAAGAATGGCATAAAATAATCTGGACACATTCCAAAAAATGGGAATAAATGTAGCTATTCAGCCTGATTTTTTGAACTACTCAACTTTATTTTGATAGTTATTAGTCAAATTGTTAAGTACCTTTTTTTGGTCCCTGAGGTAAAGCTTATGTGTTTAACATAGGCAGTAGTGAGTCCTATTAGAATTGAACAACAACATCAAAACTGTGTTGTACAAAGATTGATCTGAAAGAGTTGTAGAGGAAGACAGCTTAGATCAGTGAAAGTTATGAGCCTTTCTAGTATCAGATCTAGCAGTTTCTTAATAATGGTTTCCTTATTTTTGTTAAAACTACTTTGTCATGATTGGCACATTTATAATTGTGTTTTCTGGATGTAAGAAGTACTTTAAAATAATATTTAACAGAATTGTTAATAAAACTTTCCCTTCCCCTATAGGTAATCAGTGGAGTTTTATTAACAATAGTCTGCACACTCAGAGCTTAAATAGATCTTCCAAAGGCAGCAGTAGCCTTGATAGATTATATTCCAGAAAAATCCGAAAGCAGCTTGTTCATCATAAACAGGTAATTTTTGGTACATTTTTTATTTTGATGTTTGAGAATATTCTTTTCGAGGTTGTATTAGATAAGTGTACTGTCAGATTGAAGGTGTGACATTTGATGAGCTACTTAATTTACCAAAATTATTCAGCGCTTTGGAGATGAGTTTTCTTAATTATAAAGTGACAACCATATGCAGTGTATTGATTTTTGTAACAACAAAAGTTTACACTGTTTACCTTTTCCCATCTCTCTTACTACTGTTCTGAGCGAGATTGCCATTATCTTTTGTGTAGTCAGAGAGCCTCCACCTCTTTCTTGGTTCTTCCTTAATCCAGTCTATTTTCCACTTAATTTTTCTTGAATTCTTCATGGCTTTCAGTTGAATTTTGAATGAAGGCCAAACCCTTTCACATGACTTTAGGACGTCTACTTATTCTTCCCCTCCATTTAACTTTCAGGTCTTAATTTTGTGTTCTTAAAGCTCTAGCCATAATGAATTTGAGTTTCTAGGATCAGTTTCTTATCCAGGATATTGCATGTGCTAAGTAGTTATTTTCTTTCTAACAATGTACCTTACTCTTGCCTGAATAATCTATTTTTCAATCATTAGTTTATATTCACTTCCTTCAAGAGGTTTCTAAATTAGAGTAGTATCCCCATGCAGTAGTTTCCCCATGTATCGTGTATTTTTTCTTTTATTATATTCATCTTATTTTTTTGTAGGTATTCTTTTGTTAACTTGAGATTTGTGCATTTAACTGTGAGTAAATGATTTCTTTAAGTGTTGTTAGGGAATTGTACAATATATGCTCCTTTTTGTCTGGCTCAGAATTATGTTTTTGAGATTTATCCATGTTGAATGTGTTAGTAGTTTATTCTTTTTTATTTTTGATGACTCTTTTAGTCTTTGAATGTTCCAGAATCTGTTTATCCATTTTTCTTTTGGTGAACTTTTTAGTTTTTGACTTATTTTTCTGTTGTTTCTTTTTAAAATATTAACAGCTATGCATATTTGTATAGTTTGTATATTCTTCTTTCTGCCTTTTTAGCGTGTGTGCACACGCTCTCTCTCTCTTTCTCTCTCTCTCTTTCTTGTTTTGCTTCACAGAAGGTCATGTGTTAGAATGTGGTCTTATTGTAGGTCAGTGGTTTCCATGAATGGGCTTACACATAAGATTTATTTCATGTGCCTTTCTATCTGAGAAAGTGAGTTTATAGCTTTTGTCAGACATAAGCCAGTACTTTAGTATAATTTCTGTTTAAAAAGTATCTTTTTCCTGGAGAAAGACTTCTCCAAGTTCATCAACTATTCCTTGATTCCTAGCATAGAGCCCAGCGTGTTGTATGTAGTAGTTCCAAAATATTTTTATTATGATGCAGTGAGATTCTATATGAATATATATGTAGATCTGGCATGTTTGGGAAAGCTTTGGGCCTTTTTGACAAGGTGGACGTGGCATGAGGTTGTTTATTTTTCAATTGTAAGCTTTTCGACTCCATCTTTGCAAGAAAAATACTATAATGCTTCTTCAGCTCCCTTTTCTTTTTGAGACTAGTCACCCGTTTTATGTGGTTTGTATCCTTTCAAATCTGGCTAAAATGTATTGAGCACTTAATATTTGTGTTTGGTGTATTTACTTTCGGATATGAAGATTGAAAACAAAACCTAGCATGTATCTCAGCTGACTCTTCTTTATGAAGGACAGTATGGGACAGCTGGCAAAACTTAAAAGAGGTTTTGAAGGATAATTGGTGGTCGGATATCAGTATTCTCTAATTTCAATGGTGTATTGTGATTTGTAGGACGTTCTTGTGTCTAGGAATTCCTAGACACTTGGGGTGATTGAGCATTGGGTTGCCAACTTATTGCCAATAGTAATAGTTAAGTAAAAACAAATGTATTTGTGCAATACTTAAAATTGTGGCTGTTTGAAAATAAAATTAATTTTTTCTTGATTATAATTGTTGCTTATGTTAATTGTAGGACTTATGTAAATACTTTCTGAAAATACTGATTTGTAGTAATTCTTAACTTCTCAATTTAATATTTTTTTATTATACGTAATGCTAGTTTGAATTTAGGATACATTTTTCTTCATCTGTGGAGATAAACAGCCAAGTGGATTTTTAAAATAATATGAATTCGTATTTTTTCCTTGATACCAAAAGTATATGTCAATAGTAGAAATTTAAGAAGTGTTCTTTGAGAAGGCAGGTTTATTACATTCTTAACTGAACTATTATTTATTTATAATTGTGGCTCTACCTTTCAAGTAGCTTCTATTTAAAGTGACTTTCTGTGTGCACTGCTGTATGGAGAATGCATTCAGTACCCTGTAAGATCTTCAGGGGAAGGGAGTTTTTTTTTGTTTTGTTTTGTTTTTTAGTCTCTGACCTATTTGTTCATTGCTACAGATACTTGATTGCCATTGGTAAGGGATGGGGTAAACAGGATAGGAAGAAGGTGGGTAGAGTCATAAAAAGACAGTATGGGGAATCTTGTGATGAAACCGTTTCAGCATTAACTGTTGTGGTAGATACATGAACTAATATGTGTAGAAGTGTATATAATTACAGACAGACACACACAAATGAGTGCAGTTATACTGGAAAAATTCGAATAAGATTGGTGAATTGTGTCAGTGTCGATACCACATTATGATATTATACTGTAGTTTTACAAAATGTCACCATTCAGGAAAATTGGTTAAAGTGTACAAAAATCTCTATAATTTCTTAATTTTTAAATGTACATACAGTTTAATTATTTTTTAAGCTGCATATAAATCTACAGTGATCTCAATAAAAATTTTAAGCAATAAACAAGTTAAACATATAAAAAAAGTGTATTACTCCTGAGGGAGATTGCCATGAAAGCAAAGAAATACTAAGTAATAAAATATTTTCCTCATATGTTTATTATAAAACGAATAGTTCTGTTCGTCTATCAAAAAATATGTATCACCCAATTACTTTAGTGGCTTATACCAGAAAGTCTTCCAGTTAACTTCTCATTCCCATGGGTGAAGGAGATTTTCATAATGATATGGAACAATCTAGAAGTCAGAATTTTAAAATGATTAAAAAAAAACACACAGCAAGACAGTTAAAACTCCATTCGCAGATCTTTCTGGATAATACACATTCTATTAGTTTGTTGTATGAGTTCTGTGAAGTATAATAATGTACTTTTTTGTTTTTAATGCTATTTTAAAGATTTAGTTGTTTGTTTTTTTTTAAAGCAACTTAACCTACTAAAAGCAAAGCAGAAGGCATTGGTGGAACAGATGGAAAAGGAAAAAATACAGAGTAACAAAGGATCATCATATAAACTCCTGGTAGAGCAAGCGAAACTAAAGCAGGCTACTTCAAAGGTACCTTCTATACTTTTAAATGCAATTATCTCTCAGAAAGTCACTTTATTCTTTAGTGTTTTAAGTCATTCAAATAGTTAAGTATCTTTCATAATAATCAAGAAACTTCAATATATGTTAATTCTGCTTAGCGACAGAAAACCAATCTACTCTGGACATTTTTTTGTAATTCAAGGAGATGTATGATAAATGTGGACCCAAAGCATTATTCTAGTGTATTACTTCAAAGTGGATTCAGTACCAGTAAATGGAAATTAAAAGACAACGGAATGTACAGTTTTCTAATGTGGCATTGACAGTGCTGTGTATTACAATATTTCATATTCAGTAGAAAAATATACAGGATGATTGTAAATACCATTGTGTCGACCTTACTAGTAAAATTAATATGCAAAGTGAACATTTTGGCTTTCCCTTTCCCCTTAGTTTTGTTATTACAAGATTGTGGGGGCTAAGTCTAGAAGTGAAACTTATTGGCAACCCACTCAAGCCCCTTCCGGAAGCTTCTCTGTCATCTCAATAAATCCTGCTTTCTTTAAAAAAAAAAAAAAAAAAAGAAGTGAAACATATTTTGGACCCAGTGGTACTTACAAGGCTCAAACATAGCATGCCTTTTCTTTTTTGGAGTTGGAACATCACTCTGTCTCCCAGGCTGGAGGGCAGCGGCACACTCATGGCCACTGCAGCTTTTACCTGCTCAGGTGATTCTTCTGCCTCAGCCTTCCAAGTAGCTG
This sequence comes from Carlito syrichta, assembly GCF_000164805.1. NCBI lineage: Eukaryota > Metazoa > Chordata > Mammalia > Primates > Tarsiidae > Carlito > Carlito syrichta. The sequence continues at coordinate 473,442 of NW_007249729.1, read as the reverse complement.
GAATCACAGGTGTGCGCCACCATGCTTGGCTAATTTTTTTATTTATTGTAGAGATGAGGTCTCGCCGAATTGCTCAGGCTGGTCTCGAACCCTTGGGCTGAGGTGATCCTCTTTCCTCAGCCTCCCAAAGTGCTGGGATTTTAATAGGCATTAGCCACCGCGCCTGGCTAGCATGCCTTTTCTAAGTGAAAAGGAAGGTCAAGGAATTTATTAAAAAAAAATTTTTTTAAGACACTTGATAATGTATTTTTTTAAATTTGGAGGGATAACATGTTTATGTGTAGCAAACAAAGTTGTATATTGTTTCTGTTAATATGGGGTTATGCTTATTCTACCAGATTTTGAAATACCTTGAATTAATACTTTGTACTTGAAATTATATATTAGTTTTTGGTGTTTTTTTTTTAACCAACCATTTATGAGCTATGTTTAAGATGCTATGGTAGTATTTAAGTTGTTGACCTAACAACTTGAGTTACCTACAATAAGTATCTGTAGAATTTTACTTTTCTGAAATTCTCTTATTTATTTGATAGCTTACCCTGAATAGGAAGTAAAGTATTTTGGTCCCAGATAGTTTTTTAATAATCTTACTTTCTTTTTCTTTCTTTCTTTTTTTTTTTTTTGTGAGTGTTACCCAGGCTGGAGTGCAAATGGCATAGTCGCGGCCACTGCAGTCTCAACCTGCTGAGCTTATGTGATCCTTACACCTGTGCCTTCAAAGTAGCTGGAACAACAGGCGCGTGCCTCCATACCCAGCTAATTTTTTGATTTATTGTAGAGATGAGGTCTTGCCAAGCTGCCCAGGCTGGTCTTGAACCCCTGGGCTCAGGGAATCCTCTCACCTCCACCTCCCAAAGTGCTGGGATTACAGGTTTGAGCCTGGCAATAATCCTACTTTTTAAAGCTTATGATATATCTAAACATTTTTTTCTTTAGAAATTGTAATATGGATTGAATATTTTCATTTTCGGTAGGTCAGTTTGTACTGAAAAGATTTTCATTAAACAAACATTTAAATACTGTAAATTTCTGTGTGCAGCACTTCAAGGATTTAATTCGTTTACGTCGGACAGCAGAATGGTCGCGCTCTAATTTAGACACAGAAGTTACAACAACAAAAGAAAGTCCTGAGATAGAACCACTTCCATTTACTCTTGCCCATGAACGTTGTATCTCAGTAGTCCAGAAACTTGTTCTGTTTCTCCTCTCCATGGATTTTACATGTCATGCAGATCTCTTATTATTTGTTTGTAAGGTAAGGAAAATGTTAGGCATACTTATATGTATAGACTTACTGGGTAAGGAAAGGAGATTTTTGGTTGATTTTGATTAACAGACGTAGCAGTGTTTCTTTTGGTTTTCCTTTTTTTGCATTTAATTTTCTGTTTTGTCTTGAAAGATTAAATTTTTTTTTACTTTCTAAGGAAACATGATTTATATTTTAACTTAGTTATATCTTGAGGATTTGAAGAGTAAGTAATGAGGGTATATCTGTCTCCAATCTACCTGTGTTATATTAATTAGGAAATAACAAATAAGTATCAGATTAGATTAATGAAGGACTTTCAGCGATGTGGTTACTTTCCTGTAGCATATTTTCTGTATGTAGAAATTATTCTTAACTATTTCACTAGATTTTAAACCAGATTTTAATATTTGATTCACGAAATGACATTCATTTGCATTCCATATCAAGTATTTTTTTTAACACCAGAATACATCATTATTGAAACCTATTATTCCTGTGCTAAAGTATTGGTAGATTTGTTATTTTTTTTTTTAAAAATACATAATTGCTATGTAAGTGTGTGGTTTTATAAAATGTGTTGCAGGTTCTTGCACGCATTGCGAATGCCACGCGGCCAACTATTCACCTGTGTGAGATTGTGAATGAACCCCAACTGGAAAGACTTCTGTTACTTTTGGTTGGAACTGACTTCAATAGAGGAGATATATCCTGGGGTGGTGCTTGGGCTCAATATTCCTTAACTTGTATGCTGCAGGATATTTTAGCAGGTTTGTCAGAATTTGTTTTTCATAAGATGTGGCAAACAATAGCTTGTCATTGCTCAGCTCATTAATCTTCAAAGGGAGTTGTCATCCCTTAAAAGCATGAAAGGTCTCTAATGTTACAACAGTAGCAACCATTGAGGTGATTTTTGTATTTAATTGTGTTGACAGTTGTGATCAACGTAAGACTTCAGAAAGGAGTTCTGTTGTTAAAGGGCATGAATATTGGAGCTATTTCGCTTTCTTATTAATGTTAGTGGTATGCTGCTTACTGGTTTCTTTATGTGACCTTGATGAAGTCGCTGGACCTCAGTTTCTTCATCTGCACAAGATGAAGAAAAAAAATACACCTTTTTTGGGGAGCGGGGAGTCAAAGTCTCACTGTTACCCAGGCTGAAGTGCAGCAGCATAATCATGGCTCACCATAGCCTTGAGCTCTGGGCTCAAGCACTCCTCTTGCCTGAGCTCCCCAGGTAGCTGAGACTGTAGGCACACGTCACTGTGCTTGATTACGTTGTTAATTTTTTGTAGAGAAGGGGGTCTTACTATGTGACCCAGGCTGGTCTCGACCACCTGGGCTTAAGCAATCCTCTCACCTCAGCCTCCCAAAGTGCTGAGATTAGAGGCATGAGTCACCATGCCTGGCCAAAGTACTTATAGGGTTGTTTCTGTGAATAAGTGAGTTCTTACATGTCAAGTGATTATTGTAACTTCTTGAACATGTTTATGCATTGTATTTTCTATGACTGGTTGCTCATCTCCGGCATTTGAAGGCAGTACAGTGAGTCCCAGCATTCCCCAAGTGGAAAGGGACTGATTTGCCTCGGATTCTTTTCTAGTTGGTAGAGCATGTGTTCTGTCATTTTCTAAACTAGAGTAAAAACACAGTTTAATATGTTTCGGAAGTCTTTGTATAAATTATTTAACCAGAACACTCTCTACATCCAGGAGAATTGCTGGCTCCAGTAGCCGCAGAAGCCATGGAGGAAGGAGCCGTAGGTGATGACGTGGGGGCCACCGCTGGGGACTCTGATGACTCCTTGCAGCAGGCCTCGGTGCAGTTGCTGGAGACCATTGACGAACCTTTGACACATGATATAACAGGTACATTTTAAAATTAATCTTTCCTTTAAAATGTTTTAGTGTTTTCTATGAAAAGAAAGCAGGTTTGAAAATAATGTACCAAGTTAATTTTTCTATTAGTTGTTTGACCTTATAAACTACATCAGTTGTTTTCTGATAAATATGTTTTGACTTGGTTCTCTGAATAAATGTTCATTACAACAGAATGCTGTCGTTTCATAACATCCTTATTATTTTGATATAGTCTGATTGGGCTTATGTTGAAGAAATTACAATATAAAAAAATTTAAAGATATATGCAGTAATGAAGATGGCAAGGTCAAAAACTCTTGTTCTTTGAGATCCATCTTCTTTGTTTTCCTTAGTGTATTTTTTCCTTTGTTTTGTTTTATTTTACTTTATATTTTTAAGTAGGAGTCTTACTCCATTGCCTAGGCTGGAGTGCAGTGTCATGCTCACTGCCACCGCAGCCTCGGTCTACTGGGCTCAGGCGATCCTTCCACCTCAGCCTTCCAAGTAACCAGAAGTACAGGTGTGTGCTACCAAATTTTTTGATTTATTGTAGAGATGAGGTCTCACCAAGTTACCCAGGCTGTTTTGGAGCCTGTGGGCTCAGGCAATCCCCTCATCTCGGCCTCCCAAAGTGCTGGAATTAGAGGCTTGAGCCACCACGCCTGGCCTATTTTTCTAGCTTTTAAAAAAGTCTGTTTATAAATTACCATGCATAATCTTTTGTCATCTGGATTCCTATTATTTTTCACAACACTGTTTTGGCTACTGCCCTGTATATGTCAGATGCTATGGTTATTTTCAACTATTTGTCATTGCTTAATTGTACATTCTCTCACAATGTGATCTTTTGACCTGATGTGATCTTTTGACCTGATAGTCTCTTTATGTGAATTAGATCTTTTGACCTGATAGTCTCTTTATGTGAATTAGATTTCCTCCTCTTACATGGATCATGCACTCCTCCTTACCTAAGGTTCACATAAAGTGTGCCCTTCTCCGAGAGACTTTTTCTGTCACTCCAGCAGAGTTGGGAACTTGGCCATCTGTACTGCCCTTGCCCTCTCGAATATCTCTGCTAGCACATGTGTTATAGTCAGTTAATTTCTTTCTTCATGCACATATACTCAAACCCTAGTACAGACTGGCCTTTGCTAGGCATTCTAGAAGTGCGTATTGAGTAAGATGATGGGAATGATGGGAAAGTAAGGGTTGTAAGGGATTAAAAAAATGCTTAAAAATTTGGAGACATCTGAGAGCAAAGTAATTGTAATCCATAATAAAAAAGTTAGATAAATAGCAATCTTATAACTTTAGTCCTTTTTGTTTTCCTCTTTAATACTGGGTAACATTACCTATAATGGTGGATGTAATATAATGAATTACATGTTGGATGTCATAGAATGAATACTCTTCATTATAGACATGTTGATGATAATTTTTTTTTGAGTTGGAGGTCTCACTGTGTCACTCAGGCTGAAGGGCAGTGGCACAGTCACGGCATCTTTGACTTTCTGGGCTCACGCAGGCCTTCCACCTCAGCCTTCTGAGTAGCTGGGAATACAGACACATACCACCATGTCTGACTAATTTTTTAATTTTAATTTTTATTATTGCCTAGGCTGGTCACAAACTCTTGTGCTCAAGCAATCCTCTCACCTCGGCCTCCTAAGTGTTAGAATTATAGGTGTGATTCACTGTACCCAGCCTAATAATTATTTTTAACAGCAGCATTTATGTAGCTTGCTTCAGCTAGTACTGATCCAATGATCTTTTCCGTAGGAAGCCAAATATCACTGCATTGGTGTTTTTATTGTGATATATTTGCGTATTTATGAGTATTTCATTGTGAAGTATTAAGACTTAGACTTTCTAAATATCAGTAGTCATATACCTTGCACGCAAGTAAAATAACTTTCTTTTATAACTAAAAGCAATATATCAGCTCACTTTTTTGTGATATATTCCACCAATAAAATCACTTTCAATTATTTGAAGGAGCACCTCCTCTCTCCTCCTTGGAAAAAGATAAAGAAATTGACCTTGAGCTACTTCAAGATCTAATGGAAGTTGACATTGATCCTTTAGATATTGATTTGGAAAAGGATCCTCTTGCAGCCAAAGTTTTCAAGGTATGATACATTAGAATATTATTTGCATTATTTGCGTTTCATCTTCATTTTTGGGTTAGTAATTACTTAAAAGAGGAAAAGCTACATGTTTGTCACTAAATGCAACCCATGATTCAACATATAGAATGCATTAACTTGCTCTAGATACTATATTAGGTTTTAAAGAAATACCAGTGAAATAGTATAAAGAAAACTTGCGCCATTTTTATTATTATAGCCGTTGATAATTATCGCATAGTAACAAGAACTACTATTAAGCATGGGGAAGTACAGTTATGGATTACCAACATTTCAGGTAGCCATTTAAACCTTATCCATACTGAGCTTATTGCAGATTCTGCTTCTATGTAAGCCTGTTTCTTTTTTCTAAACAAGACATACCTGTAATTCTTTATAGTGGTACTATTCTTCTGATGCATAAGAAATATTATTAAAGATATTAGTTATCTATCAGTTTCTACACATATTTGGTATTTTTAGATTATGGAAAAAAGTGAAAAGAATATTGCTGAATCATTCTGGAAATCATTAAAATTATAAGCAGGCTTTGGAAACTTAAAGAGTGGGTAGAATGTTTGTTTTGTAGTACTGCTTGGGTTTAGATAATGTAAGTAATGTGCAACTCATTGAAGAGGCTAAATAAACCACAATTTTTTCCCATTCTTTTAAGCCTATAAGCAGTACATGGTATGATTATTGGGGTGCTGACTATGGCACTTACAATTACAACCCTTACATTGGAGGCCTGGGAATTCCTGTAGCAAAGCCACCAGCAAACACAGAGAAGAACGGGTCCCAGACAGTCAGTGTTTCAGTGTCTCAGGGTAAGTGTATGTTGTTATTTTAAGACATATGCTATTCTTAAACAAGTCCCACATTCCTGTCTACTTTGTCCCTTTAGAAATGGAGCTTGGGTGTATGCTAGATGTTAAATGTCGCTACTGTCCTGCTAGTTCAGAGTGGTTTCTCTGCAGTCAGTTTGAAGGAACTTCCATTGATGATCCATCTTTTTGTTTCTCTATCAAAATAACTCCTAGGAAAAGATATCCGTAGCTTTTGTGGGATTAACAATTATTTGAATTAGTTTGCTTTGTTTTAATTTCTTGTCTTTACTAGTACACAGAATGAAACCAATTGAATATTATTTTTTGCACTTTTCTAGTTATGTAGACTATATTAGATGTATTTAACTGTATAATAAAATACCTTTAAAAATTCTGAAACAGTGACACATTTACCAATATGTTTCAAGTCCAATGCAGAGAGTGTTTATTGTCCTGAACCATTTGTGAGTAGGTTGCTAATTTGATACTATTATATTTCTGTTGTTTTGCAGAAGTAATTTCATGTTATTTTTCTTTTGTTTTGCAATGCAGGAAATACTTCCGCATAAGCACATCCAGAAACACATTTCCTCTAAATCAGGAAGCTAACTTTACTGCTGTCAAACACTGAGAGCCCATTCAAATTTTAACAGTTGTCCAGTTAATGTTCTTTGTGTACAAGGACCCAGTAAAAAAATCATTCTTTGCATTTAGTTGTCATCTCTCCTTTGTCTGGCTCAATCTACGATAGTTCTCATAGTTGACTTTCATGACTTAGATGCTTTTGAATATTATAGGCCAGTTATCTTGCAGAATATTCTTCAGTTTGGGCTTGTGTGCTATTTTCCTCATGATTAGATTGAGATTGTATATCTTGACAAAAGTAACGCTTATTTTTTCTCTGTTTTGCTGGCTTTTTCCATTCCTCATGGCGGATGAGCTGGGGGGTGGGATGGGGAGAGAAAGAAAGAAAGAAGACACAGTTTGCATCTGTATTATTTCTTTCTTCATCTGTATATATTGAATGTGATGAGTTCATATTTGTATATCTGGTTGTAATCTAACTTCATACAAGGTGTTTTCATTTTCTCCCTGTATTTGTACTTTTTTTTTCCTGACAGTGAGAAGCTTGGCTCTCCTTATCCTTAAATATTTGCTTCCATGATCATTACTTCACTAATTTAATCTACCTGTCTCTATATAACCAATCTCCTGTCTCTAACCTCCTTTCCACAGATGTTCTTCCCTGCTCTGGCTCTGACTCCACATGCCAGATTGTTCTTCCATAAGGACACACTCATCTCACCCTCTCTTGGGTTCAGATGTCGACATTTTATTGTAGGAGGTAGGACATGAGTAGCAATTGTCAAAAATACTTTTTTTCTTTAAATTACTTTTTGTAGCTCTAGATGCTCGCCTAGAAGTTGGACTTGAACAGCAAGCAGAACTTATGTTGAAAATGATGTCTACCTTGGAAGCAGATTCTATTTTACAGGCATTAACAAATACATCTCCTATGTGTAAGTAAAATTACCACTTTTAGAGTACTGCGGTGAATGATTTATTTCTTATTTTCAGGTACATTCAGCAAGTAAATGTTTTGTTTTGTTTTGTTTTGTTTTTTTATGTTTTAGAATAATACTTTATTAATTTTTTTTTTTTCATTAATCAGTATTTTTTATTATGGTTTTGTGGGGTACAGTTAAGGGTTAGGTGTACAATGACGTTTCATTCAGGCACCCTGTAGATAAGAAGTGTTTTCCCAAGGTAAATGTTTTTAAATTCCTTGGTGTGAGTGTGAGGGACCTTAATATATAGCACCCCTCCCCCCCATCTAAGTTAGTAGCAAATTGAGAACTAACACAAAGGATCAACAAATGGTGGACTTCCACAAAAAATTTTCCATGTAGTTCTTTAAGTTCAGTCCAGGAATCCGAATTGTGTATTTGTTAGGGTATTATAGTGAAGTTAATGAAATGCTTGGGAAACCTGGATAGCTGCTTGTGAGTTTACTGCGCTGTATTCACTTTTATGATGCTGTGGATTTTTTATGGTAACATCCTTATCATCCTTTAAGACTAGGATGGAAAACATAGGGCAGGAAGACAGCCAAAGGGGCCTGCTGACTGCCCACAGAATTGAGAGGACTCTACCTACTTATCTACAGAGAAGGAAGGCAAACTTGACCACACAAAATATTTTAGGCTTTGCTTGCCATATGTTGTGTGTTGAAACTACTCAGCTCTGATTGGGGGCAGCCAAGTGACCAGAGACAACATGTGATGGACGGGCATGGCTGTGTCACAGAAATAGGCAACCCTCCAGAGCTGGCCAGCAGTTCGTGGTTGCTGACATTGATATTCAGGGTCTGACTTGTGCAGCTTTCCTTGAGTCAGAGAGAGAAGTACAGTGAAGATAGCTCCCAGTTTCTCAAGGACAGATGGAAGGGAGCAGTTCTTCCTCAGGCCTACAGGTCACTTCACCTTCTCTAGGGTGGAGATAGCAGACAGATCCCAAGAAAGTTATGTCTGCTTCTCTTAGGAAGGAGAGTTCGTATCTCATTTCAGTAGAGAAATTTGGGTTTTTAGATCTTGCTTATGTAAATTTTTCCGGTTTGCAGTCTTCATTTATTTCTTGTCTTAGAGAGTATAGAAAAAAGGAGAGAAAAAAACAGTGGTGGTCTAGTGTTGTGTAACTGTAGTTTTGCCACACTAATTAGTCTTGTGTCGAATCTCCAAGGCAATGTGGAATCCCTTTTGTCAAGTTCAGCCTCTGCACAATTACATATAGCTCAGTACTGTCCAGAGTAGTCCTTTTTTTGTTGTTAAATATTTCTTATTTAAAACAACTTGTTAGTTCTCTCTTGAAATTGGTGTCTGCTTCTATCTGTTGATTATCTTACATACAGCTGTGTCTCTTTTTAGTATAATAGGAATGTTCTAAATATATGAAAAACTTCTTTAATGTCCCTGTATTTCTGTATGCCCATAAATATATCCTTATTTAATAAGTTTTGCATCAGAATTTTTGGGAACTTCCCGGTTGATTCTAATATGCAATTGGGAAAAGGACCATTGAACTAGAATCTAGCTTATTCTAAATTGCCTTTCCAATACTTAGTCAAGATTCTTCTTTCTTTCTCTTTACTTTCCTCCATTGTTAATTATTAAAAAATGCAAATAAAATTTGCTAAAGAAAAATGTACTTACTTTTGCTGGATGAGTCCTGTGAATTTATTAGCTCCTCTCTTTGGTGTTGTCTTTTTGACTTTTAAGTAATGTTATAAAAACAAGTATAAGTCAGTTTTGAGCCATGCTAAAGAATTCAGTTTAATCTTTTTTTAAAACCTATTTTTTATATATTAATAACCAGTTAACATACCTCCTGATAACTTATAAAATCATATTTGTGTTTAATTTTCAGTATCACAGTCTCCCACTGGAACAGATGATTCACTTCTAGGGGGTTTACAAGCAGCAAACCCAACCAACCAGCTTATTATACAGTTATCATCTGTCCCCATGTTAAATGTTTGTTTCAACAAACTTTTTTCCATGCTTCAAGTCCATCATGTTCAGGTATGACTTCAGGAAAAATGCATATTGTTGCTTGCCTATTAAAAAATGAAAGTAATTGGGAGACTCATTCTTAGTCTGTCAGGGATTTATTATACTCAGTTGGAAAAATATTGGGAATACTTTGATTATCAGAGTACGCATAGCTCTTCAGTGATGGACCAGTTATGGTTTTAAGTTTTAGTACTTTAATTCCATACACACCTATATACAAATCTGTGACTTAAAGACTTGAATCACCTGTTTTAAAAAACATTTGCATGAGATCAAGTATACATTTTAATTCAGTTAAATTTTGTTTCATCAAGAATTTTAAGGTGTGTTTGCTTATCAACTGAATTGAGAAAACTAGAGGAAGTAGTCAATTTTAAAAAAACCTCTTTACTCATGACAAGGATTTAGACATAACATTTTTGTACTTCACGATATAAATTGTACTTCACGATAAATTGTACTTCACGATATAAGGGATACATTTTATTTCCTGTAATTTTCATTCTTTTTCAGTTGGAGTCACTTCTCCAATTGTGGCTCACATTGAGCCTAAATTCTAGCTCATCTGGAAACAAAGAAAATGGAGCAGACATATTTTTATATAATGCTAATCGAATACCTGTCATTTCATTAAATCAAGGTAAGATTTAGTAGAAGAATCATTATACTATGAGTAGCAAGTTTAAAAGATAGTGATTAGGTAAAATATCTTAATCTTTGTCATTAGGGTTGTAATGTTTTAGGGGGAAAATACCTTTAAAACAATGCAACGATTTAACAACATAGCGGGAAAGAACAGAAAACTTATGTAGTCTGTGCTTTGCCTGCGTGCAACTAAAATTTATAAAATTTCTGTTAACCCTAACATTATATTTCTTGAAGTTTTGTAGTGTTCATAGTCTGTTCTTTTAAGACAGGTATTTGTTGTTGTTTTTAAAATATGAATTAGCCTTTGGAGGAATTGGTCAACTGGAGAGGCATGTCAATTTCCTATAGAAATCTGTGTTTGTTTTTTTCTTGGCAAATACAAGAGCGTGGGAATGATGGGAGTAGAATAATATCCTTCAATAAGAAAAGAACTATCCTTCGGCTCTGGCTACGGGAATCGATTTTAGTACTATTTTAAGGAAGGTGAGAATGAGAGTCTGTTCTGGTGCTTCTCCCTGGAGTGGTGCATCCCACAGCCTACTCTCTTCTTACGTTTCTGTCTTCCACCACTGGCAACAGTCCCGCCGGCTCCCACATCTTCTTAACATATGCATTGTTTCCGTACCAGCCAGCCCTGCTGTCATAGATGGCTTTCTGTTTATTCTGCTGTTTTATTAGTACTATTTAAAAACTGGTTCCTATCTGTTTTTAATTTTATTATGAAAAATATCAAATATATACAAATGGAAGGGTAAAAAAAAAAAATGATTCCTTACTGTAAAGCTGGTGAGTTTTCTAATTTCCAGTTCTCTGAAATGTTATACAGATTTTTTATTTGAAGCAGAATCTGTATAAGGACCACATACTTAATCCTCTTTCTTTAGTTCCTGGTAGTTTGTCTTGATTCCTTCCATGTCCTTTTTTTTTTTTTTTTTTTTCCCAATCCCGTTGCAAAGTCACTTGTCAAGGAAGTTTAGTTGTTTGTTGTCCAGGGCTCCTAGGGTCCAGGTTTTTGGAATTTGTATCTCTATGCTGTCCTTTTATTTCCTGTAAATTGGTAGACCCACCTATTAACAGTTCACTAGAGGTTTCCAAATGATCATAGTCTAATTCTAATTCCTGCTTCATTTCTTAGCCAAAATACTTCCGTTAGGAAAAACTTCTTTTTTATCTGCTATTAAGTCACCCTGTGGTACAGTTTGTATAAGGAGGCAGGAAGAATGCTGGGACCTTTTTGTTTTTTAAAATTAGTTTTCAAAATGAGTTGGTTCACTAGTAATATACAGTCATGACCAATTTAATTTTTTTTTTTTTTTTGGGTCAGTGTCTCACTCTGTCGCCCAGGCTGGAGTGCCATGGCATGCTTACACCCACCAGTGTCCACCTCCAGGGCTCCAGCGATTCTTCCACCTCAGCCTTCCAAGTAGCTGAAACTACAGGCGCACACTACCACACCCGGCTAATTTTTGATTTGTTGTAGAGATGAGGTCTTGCCAAGTTTCCCAGGCTGGTCTCGAACCTCTAGGCTCAGGCAGTCCACTTGCCTTGGCCTCCCAAAGTGTTGGGATTACAGGCTGAGCCACCAAGCCCGGCCAGTTAAATTTCTTTAATATGCTTTGTATAAGTTGTTGGATATTTAAATATTTCTTATGATTTCATTATAATTGTTATACTTGATACTGAGATTGTGTTGATTGTAACCAGTGAGATGCTCCTGTTTCTATTGTTTTTGGTTTTTGAATGCATGACTATGTTTTTGTTAGTTTGTGATATGACATGTTCATACTGTTTCCGTTTAATGCCCTAGATTAGGAATGAGCCATTTACAAAGGGGGTTGTTAGAATACCACATTAGGGGCACTGTGCTCTGTCCTGTACACTGAACTGTGTTTGTTGCATTTTGACTCATTTTCTTGACTTCTCCAGCTGCAGTGAATGCTTCCTACCTGGGCCCTCCAAGTTATCTTGCGAATGAGCATATTTCTTTGTTGTGAAGTTGCATTGATTTTGTTTGATCTACTTTATCCCAGTTTTTCCAATATGCCTTATTTATTTCAGCTTCTGGTTTTATAGAATGTGAAGGTTTTTAGTAACATAAATTGTGTTGCAATAGAAATGCCTGTCATTTGGAAAGTACAACAGATTTGTACTGATATCATGTCATGTTATGGCTGAGCTTTCAACCTTGTCATCAAATGTTACTGACTCTTGTTGCTTGTTGTATTTAGCAGAGAACTCTTCATTTGTGTGTTTTGAGGATACGAGTTAATGAACTGATTTAAAGAAATCCCATCTTGTTTTTGAATCCATTCTTTTGGTTTTTAATTTGTAAAAAACAGTTCATTTTTCTAAGTAAGAATGTTTTTCCTTTTTCTTTTCTGCGTAGCCTCAATAACCAGCTTTCTCACGGTGTTAGCGTGGTATCCCAATACGTTGCTCCGGACGTGGTGCCTTGTGCTTCATAGCCTGACACTTATGACAAACATGCAACTTAATTGTAAGTTCACAAATTTGTTCCTTCAGATCTCTGACATATGCTTAATATTCTTGCTTTCAGATTTTAAAAGTAGGTTTTTCCAAGAAGGGATATAGTTGTGAAAGTGATTAAATTATTTAATTGAACATGTCTCTTCTGAATTTCTCCTTACATATCTTATCCTTTGTGCTTGTTTACTTTGTTAATATAAATACTCTCATGTCTCTCATCAGAAGTTTGAATCATTTTTTCTTTTTAAAACTTAGTAATTATTAAATGAAAATTGATTGCTTTTAGAGTACCAAGTCAAATTTATACTGTTAGTCTAAGTTTTTATGTATTATTCTTATAAGGTGACTTTTTACTTAGAAATTATTTAGTCATTATAATATTCTTAAATGTAATGACTGGATTTCTGGGTTTTGTTTAAAAGTTTAGATCATTGCTTAGCTTCAAAATACTATTCCATTTTCTCTTCTGGAATCTGTTTTCCAAAAATAGGATTAAAAGCATCACTCTGATACCAAAGATCGATTTAAAGCCAAAGGGATTTTATTCAACTCAGAAAACTTGTTTGTTACCTGGATATTAGTTCAGAAATAACCTATAGGATTACCTACAGGATGGTTTTTGCCTCAGTGTATTTTAGAAAACTGGGTCAAAATTTATTTATAAAGTAGATCTCTGCCTGCTTTTGGAAGGGGAAGTAGTGCAGGTTTTAGTTATTTATTTTCCACTTGACTGTGTACTGAGTAAGGTGCATATTAAACTCTGTTTTCACGGTCCGAGGAGAGGCAGGAGGAGATGTGTGATAGATGAGAATGGAGGATGAGATCCTCCTCATTCAGCATGGTAGAGATCAAAACCCCTTCAATAAACTGAAATTACTGAGAATATATAGATTTTCCTTGGAACTAAAAGTTGCTTTTAAATATTGCATTTTCATCATTTCATGGTCCATTTGTTAAGAGTTTTTTTTTTAAATGTTTTGTAGCTGGTTCCAGCAGTGCCATTGGAACTCAGGAGAGTACTGCTCATTTGTTGGTTTCAGATCCAAATCTTATTCATGTGTTAGTGAAATTTCTTTCTGGCACCAGTCCACATGGAACAAATCAACACAGTCCACAGGTAATACTGGGATATGCCCAGTAAACAATACTTGTGATGTAAACCTATGTCAATTTTTTTAATTGCTAAAGTACTAAATAATAGCCTCTTATGTGGCAATGTAATAAAAGGTTTTGCATTATTTGTAATAACAGCTGTACTGACAGTGAAAAATAGCAGGTAGTAAATTATCTTTTAGAACGATACTAGGTTTTGATGTAGACATATACAGTAATTTTGGGTAATAATTTTGGATAATTTTGGAAACATTCTGAATCAGAAAGTCAGAGAACTATTTCAAACATGTTGGAATAAAATCAATGTGTTATTTTTTATGACCTCTGCTATCAAGATTGACATTTCACCTTAATCATTTGATGATATTAATGATTTTTTAAACAATAAATAATAAGGTACTGCCAGGGCTTATACACACTTTCTGTCACACTATAAATTTTTCTTTGTATCAGTTTAATTTCATGTTATATTGTACTATTTCTGTGTAAATATTTTTATTTCAAATTATATTTCTTTTTAGATAAAAAATAAATTTAGTATTTATATTTTTTAAATCGAGATTATTCAAGATTATCTCACAAGCTTATCATTTTAAAATTCTTGATCTGCCATTAGATAAGCCCCATGCCTTCTATTTCATTTACTCAGTATTTAAGAGGTTTCCGTGTATTAATTCTAAGCATTGTTCTAGGTACCAGAGGTACAATATTTACTAAGACCAAATGTCTACCTCCATAGAGCTTAAATTCCGTTGAATACATTTAATCAGTACTCTGGTATTTAATATACTTAAATTTTGTAGATCATAATTAAATAAGTGTCAGAGGGAAAAAAGTAAGAAACACCACTCATTGGGATAGGGTTTTGTTGGGAGCAAAGATATGTTATGGAGTGATTATTGTACTTAAAGATTGATTGGATTTGGACTCCTGGGATCACTAATGTCAACTTCATTATTTTACATCTGAGTGAGAAAGCACACATCAGCTACATTGCCCAACATTATATCACAAGTTAGTAGTAGAGCTAGATGTCAGTGAACAAGGCATTGTTTAAAATAATATTTTTCTCCTGTTTTTTTACAAAATGCAGGAGAAAATAACTAAAAATTTTTTCAAGTTATTGAAGATGAAGCTTTTCTACTGATAGATATCTTAGTTTTATATAGGGAGTTCAGTTAAGTGTGCTATGATTTGTGTGCTCAGTATTAGAAATTAACTTTATTGAACTCTAAAATAATTAGGAGGATTATATTGGCATTGTATTTTTCCAGAACTCTTGCAGGTTTTTATGAGTTGTCCATCAAACCAGATTACAATCAAATCAAATAATAAGTAAAAGTGTTACAACACCTCTCAAAGCATGCCTCATTCACTATCATTTCTTTCCTTGATGAGGCAGAAGTGTGAGAGGGCAGTCTTTCATGACTTGGTGGACATTGACTTTTAGCTTTCGTTTGTGTTTTGTGTTTCCGTGACTTTAGTGCTTGCTTTGCTACTTATTAGAAGCACGACCTTTTATGGATCACTTGACCCCTCTGTTCCTGTACTTTCTTTTGTTTTGAAATGGGATAATTAATAAGGTTAATTATTAAAATGAATCAGAAGTTTTTATTCTCTGGAAAATTTATGTATATGCATAATCTATATAAATAATGTATGTTTATTTATAATAATATATTACTATATTAAATAATATATTAGTATATTTTATTATAATATATAGTAATATAATAATATAAACAGCATTTATTTTCTGCTGTTATTGTTAATATCTTAGTTCTTATATGAAAAGTTAAAACTGTTCACCTCTTGAATTTACACTTGATCTTACAAAAGAAAAGATTCTGTAGATGGCGTTGCTTAGTTTTCAGTGGATATACAGATATACATTTGTTTATTGTTCATATCTTTGTTTTTATATGAAAAGTTAAAACAGTGTAGCTCTTGACTTCATACATGATGCTTTTAAAATAAGAGATTATATAGATGGTGTTACCAAGTAGTTTTCAGTGGATATGCATTTCTCTTAGGTGGGTCCAACAGCTACACAAGCTATGCAAGAATTTCTTACCCGGTTGCAAGTACATCTTTCTTCAACATGTCCTCAGATATTCAGTGAATTTTTGCTCAAGCTGATTCATATACTTTCAACTGAAAGGTAAATTTCGTTGTACTCATATGTTGCTGATAGAGAATTAGCATGTAATCCTCCAGATGTGCTTTTCCTTAACATCTGTTGGAGATGTATCTGGGACCAAAGAAGCCGGGGAACAGGAGGGATTAAGGAGGAAGGGTTTATTGGTGTGTTTCCCGATTGTTTCCATTTCATCTTATTGTGGCAGGTGTACCCTCATTCTGGGTCTGCCCCAGACTTTGGCAGCTTCTCTGTGATTGGGCCTCAGAAGTGGGACTTTCTCAGTGATTTTTTTTTTTTTAATAGAAAGAGTTTATATTCGTCACCCTCAATCATGAATCTTGGGCTATTTCTGTGCAAGATAGCATTTTCTGATATCCATTGGTGGGAAACTGCTTAATGGTATTTGAGGATTTTCTTCCCTAACACCAAATATGTGGTGTCTTTGCCAACACCAGCTTTCTGGTTCCATGACACCAGCTGGGTGTCCTACATTCAGTTCTGTTAGGACACTACCCACAGTTATCATCAGACTCCACAGGACAGGGATCTGTCCCACAAAACTGTCCTCATTTCATTGTCATTTGCAAGTCCAGGGTCTTCAGGCAAACCGGGGCTTCTCACAGCTCCCTCGTCAGGCTCGGGAGTTCATTAGAATGACTCACAGAACTCAGGAAAAACACTTTATATACGTTTTCTGGTTTGTTATAAAAAGATAAAACTCATCAGCAGCCAAATAGAATAGATGCAGACAGCTGATGGACAGAGGGCCAAGGGCCTGAGGAGGGCCTCTGGATGTGGTGTGATCTGTGTTACCACCCTAGCAAACTCTCAGCCTGAAGTCATAGAAAACATTTTAGCTGAATTCTTCTTACCCTTTTGTGTATTGCCAGCGTCTCTTCCCAAATTCTACCCCAGGAAAGCTAGTGCTCATGGTACATCTCCTTGGAGGTGCCAATTTTTTCGAGCTTTTTGGTTGCCCTAGTCTGTAGCTTTAAAACCATGTCTTTAATTATCTTATCCTTTAGTTTTCCATTTGGAAGGGAATGTTGCTTTTGAGTTTGTATAACTTGGGGACAAGAACAAGGACTCTAGAAGAGAGGGCAGCTGCTAACTACTAAATGAAGTCGTGAACACCAAGAGCTGAATTATTGCTTAGCTTTCTTGTATCAAGGTTTTGGGTTTTCTTGTATTGTGGTTTAAGGGGTTACTTCTTTCAAAACTACCTAAAATGCTTTAGTTTTTAATCCTGTCTCTCTTTCTGCAGGGGTGCTTTCCAGACAGGCCAAGGACCTCTCGATGCTCAAGTGAAGCTCTTAGAATTCACTCTGGAGCAGAATTTTGAAGTTGTTTCAGTTAGTACTATTTCTGCTGTGATAGAATCTGTCACGTTTTTAGTGCACCACTATATCACTTGCTCAGACAAAGTAATGTCTAGAAGTGGATCTGATAGCTCTGTGGGTGCACGAGCGTGCTTTGGGGGACTCTTTGCCAACCTCATTCGTCCAGGTGATGCAAAGGCAGTTTGTGGTGAAATGACAAGAGATCAACTCATGTTTGATTTGCTAAAACTTGTTAACATTTTAGTGCAGCTGCCTCTTTCAGGCAATAGGGAATACAGTGCAAGAGTGTCTGTGACCACCAATACATCAGATAGCGTTTCTGATGAAGAAAAAGTCTCAGGAGGCAAAGATGCCAATGGAAGCAGTTCCAGTCCTCAAGGACCACCTGCATATGTTGCCGACCTCGTCTTAGCCAACCAGCAGATCATGAGCCAGATTCTGTCTGCTCTGGGCCTATGCAACAGCAGCGCCATGGCAATGATCATCGGTATGCATTGATAATAGCAATCGTATGCTTGTTTCTGGTCCTGTGTCTGTGTTCTTTAGCAATGTGTGGGTTCATTTTCTTTTTACTTTGTAGTATAAAACTTCTTTATTGTAACAGTATGACTGATGTTTATTAACACTTACAGAGTAGCTTCAGTTAGTAAATGAAAGTGAAATATTGAGAAATTTCATGTCTATTTAAAAAATATTAGAAGCCGGGCTCGGTGGCTCAGCCTGTAATCCCGCGCTTGGGAGGCTGAGGTGAGTGGATTGCCTGAGCCCACGGGTTTGAGACCTGCCTGGGCAACTTGGCGAGACCTCATCTCTACAATAAATCAAAAAAAATTAGTCGGGCATGGTAGCGCGCGCCTAGTTCCAGCTACTTGGAAGGCGGAGGTGGAAGGATCGCCGGAGCCCAGCAAGTCAAGGCTGAGGTGGCCAGGAGCATGCCACTGCACTCCAGTCTGGGCGACAGAGTGAGACTCCAACTCAAAAGTCAATAAATAAATAAAAATAAAAAAATAGAAAATACTAACGTAACTTTTAGTTAAACATGAAAAATCGATCTCATAAATCAGGCATTTATGATTTATAGCTAAGCATCTCTTACATTTCACCGTGAAAAATTTCACATCAAAGCTTGTACTAGAGATCAGTAAGATTTGTTCACATTTTCTTTTTTTTTTTTTGAGTTGGAGTCTCACTCTGTCGCCCAGACTGGAGTGCAGTGGCCGCTCCCGGCCACCGCAGCCTCGACCTGCTGGGCTCCAGCGATCCTTCCGCCTCAGCCTTCCAAGTAGCCGGAATTACAGGCGTGCACTATTACGCCCGGCTGATTTTTTGATTTATTGTAGAGATGAGGTCTCGCTGCCTAGGCGGGTCTCGAACCCGCGGGCTCAGGCAATCCGCTCACCTCAGCCTCCCAAAGGCGCGGGATTACAGGCTGAGCCACCGAGCCCGGCTCACATTTTCTTTAAAAAAATGAAATATAAAATTTTATTCAAAAGGTAAGTTTCTATGACATCTGTCAGTATAAAGTTTGTGAGTTGTTGCTTAACTGTCTACCTATTTGAAAGCTAATATAGTAACATTAAATTCTTAAAATAATTGAATTTCTGTAAATTGTGACAAAAGCCATTGCTGGTGTATTTTTTAGTCTTGCTTGTTGGTATTTCTTTTTCAGAATATGGGGAACGACTTTACTCTCTGATTAGATTAAGTATAGTTACGTAACAATGTTACTTGTTTCTGTCTTCCTCACTTTTTGATCTGTTGGTAGCCTGTATTTACTTAGTCATATAACAGAAACTTCTTTTTATTATTATCAACAACGGGGGTATCTCGTGTTTAGACAATATTAAAAAAGGTTTCACTGAATATTATAGATAATTTAATCTCTAAGTGTGAATGTGTATATGTGTGTGCACAAATACTATGTACTTATCCTTCAGTGGTCTTGGGAAAATGGCTTTTAAGCCTCTCTTTTAATTTTTATTTGTTTTTAAGGATATGCTTTTTTAAAGTCTGATATTTTATTTTACTAGGGGCAAGTGGATTGCATCTCACTAAACATGAAAATTTTCATGGTGGGTTAGATGCCATATCTGTTGGGGATGGATTATTTACCATACTGACAACCCTTAGTAAGAAAGCCTCAACAGTACACATGATGCTGCAGCCAATCTTGACCTACATGGCGTGTGGTTATATGGGCAGACAAGTAAGTTCAAGACAGCAACAGTAGCAGTAGTTAAAATAAATGTTTTGCAATGCAAGTGGATAAATAGGATGGAGACAAATAAGTATATTCATATTATATATTGGACGGTGAAAAGCAACAGTTAATTGAGGGCTATGGATTATTAATACAAATTGGAAAGTAAAGTGTCCTTGAAGTTGTATTTTCAATGATGACCACAATGATACAAGAATAACACTTTTGTTGTTCTTTTTTAAATTTTAAATAATTGGGGCACAATTCAGGGTTATGTATACAAATGTTCATTATGCCCTTGTTGATGAGGTACCTCCCCCGCCCCCCAGCAGTTTCCCACTATGGCCAGTTCCTTTCTTATAGTATTACGAAGAATAAAATGTTTAACATGATCTTGGATTTTATTTTAGATTTCTTTCTATAGTCCCAAGAAGCAGTATTTTTCTTTTTCCTAAAAATAGCATGGTTGACTATCAAGATGCTCTCTATAGATGTTATTTGAGAAGATGTAATATAAATATTTTTTTCACATTTATGTTAATATGTATTTTTTCAATTAAAAGGGGTTAGGGTAAAATAGGGGGAAAATATGTTCGAGAATTTTGCTTTTTGATATTTCCTTTTTAAACATGAAACTGTAGGATCTAGTTAATTATTTTACTTCCTTGCCCATTTCCCATTTTTGAAATTCAGATGTTAAGACAGTTAAGAGTTTTTTTGTATGTTAATGTGTAGTTATCATTTTCTTAAATATTTGTTGAATGTATATATTTATCTTTATCCCTTTTGGAAAATACAAAGATACTTGAGAAAGCTCAAGTTTTAGATGAAATTAGTATCTAGTATACAACAAAATAAATGCACATTAAGGTAAAAAAAAATGATAGTGGTAGGTGAATACAGATACTTTTGAAATGGTCTGAGTTGGGCTAGTCGTGGTGGCTCACGCCTGTAATCCCAACACTTTGGGAGGCAGAGGTGAGAGGATTGCCTGAGCCCAGGTGTTCAAGACCAGCCTGGGTAACTTGGCGAGACCTCCTCTCTACAATAAATTTTAAAAATAGCCGAGCATGGTGGCATGTACCTGTAGGTCCAGCTATTTGGAAGCTAAGGCAAAAGTATCACCTGAGCCCAGCAGGTTGAGGCTGCATTGACTGAGTGTGCTACTGTACTCCAGCCTGAGTGACAGAGTGAGACTCCAGATGGGGGGTGGGGAGGTGGGGGTGGTGGTGGTGGTGGTGGTGATGGTGATGGTGGTGGTGAAAAAGGAAATGGTTCTTTTCCTTTCTGAGTCAGGTGAGATTTCTTATGTATTTTGGCAGACATTTTATATTTAGTTATTTAATGCTGTCAGTTTATAAAAATTACATGTACTGAGTAGTTTAGTTGACCTTATTCATAGGAAGATATAAAATCATAATATACATATTTAATTTTTTAAGGGCTCCCTTGCTACTTGCCAGTTATCTGAGCCATTATTGTGGTTTATTTTGAGAGTGTTGGATACTAGTGAAGCCTTGAAAGCATTCCACGATATGGGTAAGAAAGAATTCTAATAACTGCATTTAAGTGTAATACCACACTAGTGTGTTACGTTCTCATTTTTGTAGTCTTTTCTGTAAATTGACTCTTGATGCTGAGCTGTCTATCCTAAGATAGTTTTCATTTTGTATTCTGTGTAAATTTAGGTGGTGTTCAGCTCATATGCAACAATATGGTTACTAGTACAAGGGCTATTGTGAACACTGCAAGAAGTATGGTATCAACTATCATGAAATTTCTTGATTGTGGTCCGAATAAAGCTGTTGATAGCACTTTGAAAACAAGAATACTAGCTTCTGAGCCTGACAATGCAGAAGGGATCCATAACTTTGCACCCCTAGGTAAGAAAAGTGTTATTAAATCTTACTGGTATGAATTTTACTTATTAGCTGGCATGAAGCAAAATTAGTTGTTAAAGTAATTGTACTATCACCATTTAAATGACAGTTGATTTTAAGTGTGGTGGATATCAAAATGTTGTACTGATTAGAAGGAATGTTTTAACAGTTCTTTAGTAGTAAAATTTATTTTTATTTCTGAGTTTAAGTAGAAGTATAGTTTATTCATCTAAATAGAGAATCTTATGTAAGCTTTCCCTTTGAATGTTAATCACTTTTAAAGGACTTATTTCTTCTTCTTTTTGGGGGGGGGGGTTGGTGTCTCATCTCATTCTGTCGCCCAGGCTGGAGTGCAGTGGCACACTCATGGCCACCACAGCCTCTACCTGCTGTGCTTCGGTGATCTTTCTGCCTCAGCCTTCCAAGTACCCGGAACTACAGGCACATGCTACCACGCCCAGCTATTATTTTGATTTATTGTATAGATGAGGTCTCGCCAAGTTGACCAGGCTGTTCTCAAACCTGTGGGCTGAGGCAGACCTCTCACCTCGGCCTCCCAAAGTGCTGGGATTACAGGCTTGAGCTACCGCGCCCAGCTGGACTTATTTCTTCTTAAGTGGTACTATCTTTAAAAAGATTTTGAATTTAGATAGCCATTGTGGGCTGGATAAAAAAGTAAACATTGACATCTTAAAAGAAAGATTTGAAAGATGAAAGATACTGAACAGTTTTTAAAAATTAGTTTCAGAATTATATTGCTAGATTTATTGTCATTAGTTTTCATTTATCATATTAGTATAAGTTTGGCAGCAGTTAATAATGAACTAGTCACCTTGCCGTTTGGATGTCCTGATGTTTTGTGAATATTCCTACAGTCAGTCACTCCTAGGGTGCTAGCCACAGATGTTCACATTTCTGCTAATTTTCCTAGTTTATTTACTATGATTTGCAAAGTTTTTAATGCTTTGTTACATTTCTTTTGCAAGTTCTTATTTCCTTTAAAATATCTTCTTCAGGTACAATCACGTCTAGCAGTCCTGCTGCCCAGCCCGCTGAAGTGCTTTTGCAGGCCACACCTCCCCACAGAAGAGCTCGCTCTGCGGCTTGGTCCTACATTTTTCTGCCCGAAGAGGCTTGGTGCGACCTCACCATTCACCTTCCTGCAGCAGTGCTGCTTAAGGAGATTCATATACAGCCTCACCTTGCATCTCTTGCAAGTGAGTAGTCATTCATAAAGAAGCATTGTGAGAATATACTATAATCTAGGAACATTCGAAAATGAGATAGTGAGAAGTGGTACACTTAGATATGATTGCCAGATTGTATAATTTTTGAAGTTTTTATTAGGATATTTAACACTACCAAATAATTTTCCATGAAACATAACTCAGACAAATAGAATGTTTGATGAAATCCAAACAAATATATTTCAGTTATATATTTTCCACCTTTGCTTTCGGATTTATTAAGCTTTAGCATTGTGTTGAGTTCATTTACACACTTGTGCTTAGCTATCTTAGTTTTCCTAACCTGGTCCTCAGTTCTAACCCTGTACTGTAAACTATTAGCATAGATTTATTTGTATCTGTCCCTCTCCTGGAAGATAATTACCTTTGTGAAAATTTTTATAATATTTTGATCATTTGAATGTGATTTTAAAATTTGCGGTATTTTGTATTTATTGTAATGTTACAATTTTTATCATAATATTGTATCATTTGTTTGATGCATGTTCATTGAATACATTTTACTGAACTTTGTAAGGAAAATAATTTTTAGAAAATGAGTTATAGACTAAGGAAGTCTTTCAAGTATTCATAAAGAATGTGAAATACTGTTTTACATACTTTATGGTTCATAGATTCTTTTAGTATGATTATAATTTTACCATAATTGTTGAAATTGTTACATTTGTTTATGTTCATTGATTCTCACTGCTCTCAAATGCCACTCAAATAATTGCATGAAAGGCTGTGAGAAATTTTGTAGATTCCTAGCAATATTTGGAAGAATGAATTTTTTTCTGCTTACTTGCAAGATTAGACTGTTATTGAATCTTACTTACTTGTGAAATCCCCACTACTTACATAAAAACAAATGTAATTAATGTATAGTGCAGAAGGATGATATGCTAACACAGTATTTTAGAAGGTAAAAAATAGCTATATTAAAGGCAAAATATAAGACAATACAGGACTTAGGGGAAAATCTAAAATGAGGAACTTTTATTTGGAAGGCAGAGGAGTGGGTCATGTACATAGTGGCTTTTGAAGTTTGGCAAGATTTTGCACATGGCAATTGTGATAGGAAGCATATTACAAAGGATAACTGTGTTATGAAAAATTAACTGGCTTAGGTGTTCTTTACTTAAGTGTACTTTAAAAAAAAAGTATGGTTTATTATTGGATTAGAGCAGAAATGGAAAGATATGTAACAAGTCTCCAGAGTCAAACATGGGCTTGACTATAAGGTATGCCATTTGTTTTTATGGGAGTGTGGATTACTTCATCTCTTTTACTTATCTGTTTGTGAAAAATGTGGATAATACTTTCCTCTGAAGGTTTTGAAGGTCAAACTTAAAAATTGATCTATCTGACTTGTCTATTTTAAAGTGTAAACCAGGCATGTAATTGGCATACAAAAAAGGTTACTTCTTAATTTTACCATTAAAATTAAAGTGAAATTTCAAACTGTGTTTTAGTTGACAAATACTTTTATTATATGGGCTTCCCTGTTATGCTAAGAAGAAATGATTTTCCTGTAGTAGTTGCCAGATACTTCATTTAGACTCCTTAAATTTTAGCAAGAATGGAGTTTTATGGGTATTTGGCTCGGTTTGAAAGTTAAAAAGAAGATTAGAGGTGAAAACAATTTCTAAACTCAGCAGTGAGTTTAAACTTAGTGTTGAAAAACATGGCAGTATGGTAGTAGGGAAATGATCAGTTGGTGGAAAAATATTTTTTCTTCTTTCCTAAATTATCCAAAACAGTAAACCCTAATCAAATGTAGTTCTGTACTTGTGATAATTTTGGGTAAACTAAAAATGATACAGTGATTGCCTAGTTGCCTGGGTTTTTCCTTGGGAGCATCAAGTCCATGTGGATTACATAGCTTTGGTTACCTTTTTTTAGGTGAGTTAGAATGTTTCATGATCATCATTTTTATTGTGGATCAAATGTTTTATGTTGGAAAGTAGCTTCACAATTAATTTTGGTGGAAGTCGTTGTCAAAGTATGATTTTGTACACACTTAAATTTTTCCTAATGAATGTAACTCAGCTGCTATTTTCTGGGATTTTTATTAGGTTATGGTATCTAGTTCACTTTTCTTTTGGGATTGTTCATTTTTCTTCTCCTATAGCCTGCCCGTCCTCAGTGTCTGTTGAAGTAAGTGCAGATGGAGTAAATATGCTACCTTTGTCCACTCCTGTTGTCACAAGTGGTCTCACCTACATAAAAATTCAGCTTGTGAAAGCTGAAGTGGCTTCTGCTGTCTGCCTTAGACTCCATCGCCCGCGAGATGCCAGCACACTAGGCCTTTCACAAATTAAGTTACTGGGCCTCACCGCTTTTGGTACCACTTCTTCAGCAACAGTTAATAATCCTTTTCTTCCATCTGAAGACCAGGTGTCTAAAACAAGGTGTGTAATTTCTCATTCTTAAAAACGGTTTCTGTGCTTTTTTGGAAATTACTCATTCTGTGTTTTTTTCCTTTTTTTCGGTCTTTGGAAGTTCTCTGTTTCAGAGGAATCTGTGTGATATCATTTTACTAAGTGTAATAGGGACAGTAATTTTGTGGAAGCAGAATGCTGAGCCCGATTAAAATTGAGATTTGTGTTTGTTTAGTCTGTGACATAATCCACACTACATGGTATAGGTTCCAGTTTTTTGGATTGTAATTTTTTGGTCATAGTCTATTATAGGGATTCCCAAACATCGTAGCCAGGAGTACATCTAAGTCAAACCAGGTGACCTTAGAAACAAGACACCTGGTCTTATGTGGTAATTTTTCATTGCTAGTTAACAAAAGGACTGCATCTGAGTCAAACAGATAAGGACCTGAACATATCCTTTAATTAATATTTTTCTGATAAATTTTAATGTTTGAAAATTTCATAGATGGATTTTATTGGACATTTTCCCTGATTAAAAAAAATTTCAAGGTTGGCGCAATGGCTCACTCCTGTAATCCCAGCACTTTGGGAGGCCGAGGTGAGAAGATTGCCTGAGACCACAGGTTCAAGACCAACCTGGGCAACTTGGCGAGGTCTCATCTCTACAATAAATCAAAAAATTAGCCAGGCATGGTGGCGCATGCCTATATTTCCAGCTACTTGGAAGGCTGAGGTGGAAGAATTGATCACCTGAACTCAACAGATCTAGGCTGTGGTGGCTGTGAGCATAACACTGCATTCCAGCCTGGGCAACAGAGTGAGTTTCTGACTCAAAAAGGAAAAAAAATTTTTTAGGATTTTTTTTCTATTCTCAGGGTACCAAGACTTTATAGTTCTGCAAGTCTGTGCATGCAATCTGTTTGCATTAATATATGTATAATTATATGTATGGATAAAGACATGTTCCTATCTGATTTTTTTTAAAAAGCAAGCACCTAGTTTCTAAATGCTGTGAACACTTAAGTCTGTTTGTGTGTGATTATCATATAGGGGAAATTTACTGTGTGTTTAATTCTTTATTGATTTTACAGCATTGTAAAACATGTTTTTTTAAAATTGATTAATGCTATTTATGAAACACAGCATGCTAATCTTTAAAAACGAACACTCTACCCCTGAAATAACTTTAGTTGCTCACACTGACCACACAGTTTGTGTTGTGTATTTCAGTATTGGATGGTTACGGTTATTACATCATTGTCTTACTCACATAAGTGACCTGGAAGGAATGATGGCCAGTGCAGCTGCCCCCACTGCCAATCTGCTGCAGACATGTGCAGCCTTATTGATGTCACCGTACTGTGGGATGCATTCACCAAACATTGAGGTTGTGCTCGTGAAGATAGGCCTACAGTCCACTCGGATTGGCCTGAAGCTTATAGACATTCTCCTGAGAAATTGTGCGGCATCAGGCAGTGATCCCACAGGTGACAAATAACTTAGATATTCTGACTTTGACATGTCTGCAAAGTTATGGCAGTCGAGCTATATAATCTTTGTGATTAACTGTTTCTGAAATTAATTTCTCTTATGACTCCATTAATTTTGGAGTTTGTTTTTTTCTTGTTAGAATTTATGGAGGATTTACTTTTAAAGAATAATTAATTGAATTAATTAAGCAAAGCTTCCCATCACCAATTTGCTTATTTAGCAGACTTTTTCTTTTGATTCTTTGTTGCAAGATTTGAATAGCCCTTTACTTTTTGGAAGGCTGAATGGACTCTCTTCTGACTCCACAATAGATATTCTTTACCAGCTTGGCACCACTCAGGATCCTGGAACAAAAGACAGGTACGTGATGATCTCGTTTTTCTTTTAAGCACATACATGCACACATGCTGTGGTGAATGTTACTTGGGATACTTTCTCCCTAGATGACCGCATACAAATTAAGACAGTACTGTTATATACTTAGTGTATGTTTACCAATGAGCATCACATGATGCAACTTCTTTAGATTTTCATGAACAGTAAACATAAATTTCCACACATTTGAACATATTTTAAGCAAGTTTGAACTTAAGTGGAAATTTCCTTTTTTTTTTTTTGGAGTTGGAGTCTCACTCTGTCGCCCAGACTGGAGTGCAGTGGCCACTCCCGGCCACCATAGCCTCGACCTGCTGGGCTCCGGCGATCCTTTCACCTCAGTCTTCCAAGTAGCTGGAACTACAGGTGTGCGCTACCACACTTGGCTAATTTTTTTGATTTATTGTGGATATGAGATCTCACCAAGTTGTCCAGGTGGGTCTCAAACCCACAGGCTCGGGAAACTCACTCACCTTGGCCTCCCAAAGTGTGGGATTACAGGCTGAGCCAACGAGCCCGGCCAAGTGGAATTTTTAATTACTGTTTCTTTTGAGGAATAGAATGGAATAAACTTACATATTTTTCAATTGACCATGTTGTGATGGGTTCCTTGTAAGGTGATGGTGTCATATTCATACTGTCTTAGATAGTGCTTGCTAAATGTATATGAATGTAGGAATATTGTGTCTATAGTTGGTATTTAGACTGTTTTGATGTGGTGATAGTCTTTTTTAAAAGATTACTTATTGATTATTTATACTACTCGTTGACAGTTTTTTATGAAGCACTCTTCCCTCTTTTTTTCTGCTTCCTGCCACAAAATTAAACAAGTAAATATAATTATAATACCAAGTAAATAATTTCTGAACACTTAGGCTGCATCTTTACTGATTCTTTTTCTTTTAGGTGATTTTGATGAGTTTTCTTAATGTGATGTGTTTTGCTTCCCAATTGCTAAGAACTTCAAGTAGTTTTGAAACACATATTTGTTGGTAAATTTTTGAGCAAATCTTTGGCATTCTCTGGTTCTGTATATGTCATTGATATTAGAAGAACATATTTATAGAATGTGTGAAAATACAAATCATATAAATAATCTTGAGAGATTATTTCCTTAGTTATGTTATCTTTTAATACATTGATTCTTATATACTTAAATGAAATCATTTGGTCTTTATTAACCATTTTATAAATTTTTAAAATTATTAATTTTTTGTGAGTATTTACTCATTTTATAAGTATTTACCATATGGCAAGTAGTGCTAGATCCCAGAGAGACAAGTTCATTCAGTCCTGCTTTGTGTCCCCAGCACTCAGAAGACAGAACAGTGTCACCCACAAAGAGATGTTGCAGTTGGGGACATGGAATATGAGCCAGGCAGTGAAGGCATTCTGGGGAAAAGCTGTTTAATCTAAATAGTATAATAGTAACTTTTACCTTTTGACTTGTTACTCCCATCTTCTTCTGATTAAACTTTTTAAAATCATATTTTCAGCACAGTAAATTTATCTTCAGCATATCTTCAGAATATTATATAGGCTAGCTACTTTTCCATTTCAAAATAGATTAAAATGCTTTTTGACAAAGTAAATATCAATTTATACCAAATTTGAATCACAATAGCTAGTAGTGAATAAAATGTATTTTAAAAATCAGTGTTAAATATCCAGAACAGTGTGTTTGAAATGTCTCAGGATTTTAAAATTTTAAAAATATTTTTATGGTTTTTATCTTTACAAGAAGAAAATTAAGCTTAAATCTTTTCTTTGCATAGTACTTTTTAAAACATGAATGTTTATAATTTAGAACTGGTGTCAGTGACAAGATTGCTGGCTGCTAAGGACTGAGAACACATTACTTCCCCTAATTCTGTTACCTTCATTCTCCTTCTCTGAATTGTCTTTATTTCTTTTGTTTGTTTGTTTGTTTGTTTCTAAATTAAAAGCTTTTGCTTTTTATTTTTTGTATTTTTTTATTATCATAAAGATGTGGGGTACAATTCAGGGTTAGGTATACAAGCATTGATTTTACAGGTACCCTGTCTTTATTTCTGTCATAAGAAATCAAACATTTAAGGGTCTTCCAGTCCTTCAGTGTAGAGATTAGTTAGTATTATATACCTTCCTGCCCATAATATCTTTTACCCTGAAGCAAAGAATTTTATGCTTAAAACTAGAAACTAGGAAGAAACCAAACACACAGTGTTTTAAGAAGTTGATGTAATGAATCTTACCACATTTTTTTGTTTTTTGTACAAACTCGAAAGTGTAATTGCTTTAAAGAGTTTTTTGTTCTCAGCTAGTGGCTCACATTTGGGTGTGTCTTTCTGGGGCCCAGCTCCAGAGGATGAGGACTAGGTGGTACTTGAAGAAATATAGGTATGTGTTGAGGCTGTACTCTCCTGTCACAATAAATGAGGGTGGGTGGCTGCTCCTGTTACTTTCTGCTAAGGGTCCAGGACTGTGAAACGTGCTGCATTTCATGAAACTTGGCACAATGAAGAATTGGCCCCAGATCACAGCTCTGGGTTGTATGGATTTGCTGTAAGATGAGGGAAAATGTAGAGAAGAGTGAGTTTGTTAAGGCATGTGCCTTATAATTCTAGAAACTTATATTTTTTATAAGTAAGATAAGCAGTCAGTGCTTACTTACTGAGTCATAGTTGTGTTATCTCATCTTTTGGTCTCTTAAAATCGGTAAGATTGCTGGAACTGGAACTATATCTTTGTTGCTTACAGTATCTCTTTTCCTCATGTTTCAGATTAAAATGATGAAGAGCAATTAGTTTATTATTCTGTTAAATACACTGTTTACCTTGCAAAGATGATGTGTATCTATATTACATGGCAGCTGTGTGCTGTAGCTACTTATTTGAATTCGTTTTCTTCTTTAAGAATTCAGGCCTTGTTGAAATGGGTCAGTGACTCTGCACGAGTGGCGGCTCTGAAGAGAGGCGGCCGGATAGACTGCGTTTGCCCCAACTCTTCAGCGATCGAGTATGGTCTTCTCATGCCATCTCCATCTCACCTGCACTGCGTGGCGGCAATTCTGTGGCACAGTTACGAGCTGCTTGTCGAGTATGACTTGCCAGCGCTGCTGGACCAAGAGCTCTTTGAGTCAGTATGAGTTGTGAGATCCTTCTTTTGTTCCCAGTACTAGATCAGTTTAGGTATTCACTTGGTAGAACAGAATATTTTACATGTTTGTTTGTATCAACATAGTATTTTGAAAGTAGTGAATATAATCAGGTATATTTTTGAAATGAGATGTCACACAAATGTAATTAATTTATCACCATGTTGTATGAAGATACATTAGCAGCACTGCCTGCTTTTCTTACCTAAAAATCAGAATGCAGTTCCTGCCTAGTGTCTGTTCTCAGTTCCGTTTGCTTATCTTTAATGTGCAACTGTGGAGGAAAAGTAGAGCTAGAAATTTTGAGACTACTTTCTAGATTGTCCTTTGACAAGTAGTTTTCATTTACCTACATTTCTTCAAGGCTTTGCTGAACTTACTGATTCATAAATGGTAAGTCTGTAACAGAATATTTTATCTATTTCTGAAGAGTTCCATGACTTATAAAAGGCAGCCTTTTGTTGTCTTGTGTGTCATCTTCATATTTGGCTCTACTAGCTGGCATAACCCATGACTTATTATTAAATCTCACTTAATAGTTTTTAGTTGACTGGTCTCGGTGGCTCAGCCTATAATCCCAGTACTTTGGGAGGCTGAGGTGAGAGAATTGCCTGAGCCCACAGGCTCAAGACGAGCCTGGGCACTTGGTGAGATCTTGTCTGTACAATAAATCAAAAATTAGCCAGTCGTGGTAGCATGTGTCTACAGTTCTGGCTACTTGGAAGGTTGACGAGAAAGGATTGCTGGAGCCCAGGAGGTTGATGCTGGGGTGGCCATGAGTGTACCACTGTACTCCAGCCTGGTCAACGGAGTGAGACTCCAACTCAAAAAAAAAAAAAAAAGAAGTTTTTAGTTTACAAACAGTTATGTGGAAATTAACCTAAAAATTTTTTGGAATTTTTTTTTTAAAGTCAAGAGCATCACTCTGTCTCCCAGGCTGGAGTGCAGTGGCATGCTCATGGCCACCACAGCCTCAACCTGCTGGACTTAGTCAATCCTTCCACCTCAGCCTTCTAAGTAGCCAGAACCACAGGCATGTGCCACCACACCCATCAAGTTTTTTGATTTATTGTAGAGGCGAGGTCTTGTCAAGTTGCCCAGGCTAGTCTTGAACCTATGGACTCAGGCAATCCTTTTGCTTCTGCCTCCCAAAGTGCTGGGATTACAGGCATGAGCCACCACACCCATCTTTTGTTGTTTTTTTTTTTTTTACATGACTTTTCTGAGGTCACACAGAATGATTGAACCAGGTAGAATCATTTAAATGTAGGTTACTTGATTTTTTGTACTCATTTATAAGTCTGTCCTAACTTCTAATCTACCTAAATTCTTAAATAATAAATCTATCATAAGCATAATATATTTATCATAATACATTATAAGGTTATACTATTTAATGTTAAGTAAGCAATACAATTTGTGTCAGAGTACAACTTGATAGCTAATAACAAATATTTGAAACAATGAGTTCCTTCTAAAAAAAAACTATCACTAACTTGGTGTCTTGTTTTTCTAGGTTGCTTTTTAACTGGTCCATGTCTCTGCCCTGCAGTATGGTTTTGAAGAAAGCTGTTGACAGTCTGCTTTGCTCAATGTGTCACATACACCCAAACTATTTTTCGCTGCTCATGGGCTGGATGGGAATTACTCCTCCTCCAGTGCAGTGTCACCATCGACTGTCCATGACAGACGACAGCAAAAAGCAGGATCTTAGTTCGTCTTTAACAGATGACTCTAAAAATGCACAAGCACCTCTCGCCCTAACTGAATCGCACTTGGCAACCCTCGCTTCCTCTTCTCAGTCTCCAGAAGCTATTAAACAGTTACTAGACTCAGGTCTGCCTTCTCTTCTCGTGAGAAGTCTGGCTAGTTTCTGCTTTAGCCACATTTCTTACTCAGAAAGCGTTGCTCAGTCTATAGATCTTTCCCAGGACAAACTCAGACGGCATCACGTCTCCCCACAGTGCAGTAAGATGCCTGTCACTGCAGACCTGGTGGCTCCTATTCTTCGGTTTTTGACAGAAGTTGGCAATAGCCATATTATGAAAGATTGGCTTGGTGGTTCTGAAGTCAACCCACTGTGGACAGCACTTTTGTTTTTGTTGTGTCACTCGGGATCCACTTCTGGAGGACATAATATAGGTGCACCACAGGCCTGTGCAAGATCAGCGTCTCTTCCTTCAGCTGCCACAACGGGGCTGACCACTCCGCAGCGCACAGCCATTGAGAATGCGACGGTCGCATTCTTCCTGCAGTGCATCTCATGCCACCCTAACAACCAAAAGCTGATGGCACAGGTGAGAGGAGAAAAACTGCATTGTGTTGTAGACATCTTATTCCTTTAGTCTGCTATCACATAGCACTATTGGAATTGAGGCCAGGTGTTGGTAAAGTCTGGGGCTGAGGGCATTTAAAGATGTGACTTTAAACCGTGATTAAAGTGCTGTTACTTCCTCCCTCCACCTAAAATATGCTGCCTTATAAGCCATTCATTCTTTACGTTGAGATGATTGACAAATTCATGGCATTCTACTCATACATTGTATACTCCTTCTTTAAAGAAAAGTTCCCACAAATAAAAACAAACCCAAAAGAACACTTCAGCTGCTGGAACAAGTTTGACTACTCGACAGTCCATCATTGAATGCTATATGTGTATCAAGGTGCTGCATTTTGGCTTAACAGGCTTGCCTTAACTGACAGTTTGTTTCTCACTCAGGCATTAGAGTGGATTTCAGATAGGAGGCTTCAGATAAATCACATTAAAAATTATGGAAGACATTTTATTGTTTTAAGTCTATGTGGTCAAAAACCTTGAAAGCTAGAATTGCTTCAAGAGTAATTTTAGTTGCGTCTTGCCAATTTTTGCTACTTTCTAGTTCGTGTTTCCTTGAGCAAATTGTTTAATTTATAAAATTGAATTAGTAATACCTGCCTCAAAGACTTTTGAGACAATTAAATATTGTACAAGCCGGGCTCAGTGGCTCAGCCTGTAATCCTGCGCTTTGGGAGGCCGAGGTGAGTGAATTGCCTGAGCCCGTGGGTTCGAGACCTGCCTGGACAACTTGGCGAGACCTCATCTCTACAATAAATCAAAAAAATTAGCCGGGCGTGGTAGCGCGCGCCTGTAGTTCCAGCTACTTGGAAGACTGAGGTGGAAGGATCGCCAGAGCCCAGCAGGTCGAGGCTGCGGTGACTGGGAGCGGCCACTGCACTCCAGTCTGGGCGACTGAGTGAGACTCCAACTCAAAAAATAAATAAATAACAATTAAAAATAAATATTGTACATGTAAGTATGTGGTATGGAACCTCTCTGAGATATGGTGGACTGATCAATGAGCAACCTCCCCACATACATTTAATAGTGCTAAGTCAAATTTTATTAATATATAGAAAGATAATCATAATTTTCAATAAAATATTGAATAATTTAGCTTTATTAAGAAGAAATGCAAAATATATCACTGTCTATAGCAATTAATTACCGAGGAAATACCTCTCTGTGAAATGTGCCTAATTAAAAGGAAGTATTTAAATTACTTCCTGCAGCCAAGTACATGATAATCGGTAGATACGTGAAAATGTGCTTTGTGCTTCTGGGTAGCATCTATCAGGTTTTTAATGAGGTTTTGTTCCATGTTTTTAATATCATTTTCATATTTTTATTGTATAATTACCACATTGATACTGACTAAAGTTAAAAAAAATTATTATAGGTATTCATTATGTGAAAACCCCTTAGTAGTAATTACCCTTCCCCATAGAAACATTCATGTATTTTTAACTTTTTATCTGCTTCTGTATTCATATATTTTAAGATTAAATTATTTGTTCTTTAGTTGTTGATTTGGTAAGTTAAAATATACTTGTTAATTCACATTTTAAATTTCCTGTTTATTATGCAGAATAAAAAGCTGCATGTAAACCTCACATTTAACTTTTTAAGTGTCTTGCCTTGCCAGGTTCTTTGTGAACTATTTCAGACATCTCCTCAAAGAGGAAACCTTCCAACATCTGGGAACATTTCAGGGTTTATACGGAGATTATTTTTGCAGTTGATGCTAGAAGATGAGAAAGTGACAATGTTTCTTCAGTCTCCATGTCCAGTAAGTACTCAACACTCAAATCTTAATGATAAGCTGTGTATAATATATTATATAATATTACCTGTGTATACATATACTGTATAATTTATTCCTTTAGTCTGCTATCACATAGCATATTAGAGCTTGCAGTTATTTCTATATTCTTTTAACTTTTAATATAGCAAACCATACTAGAATAAGTTTTATACTTAGTGACAGGACTTGAAAATCTCTCTAGGATAGCACCATCCCTCATACCTAAAATATCATCATTTTACCTTATCCTGAGTAGTATAATTTGATTTGCAGAAAAAAATGAAGGAACTGTAGGTGTAGTGTTGTTAATGCAAAAGCTGACTGGCAGATCATATGACAAGCATGCCACATTTAAATAAATATATAAAATAAACTTTATTTTGTATTATTTGTTGAATTTTTTAATTATTGTTTGCTTTTGAGATTGTTTTGTAATGACTTATATCCCAAAAAGTTGCTTCTTGATTTCTTGATTTCCAGCTGTACAAAGGTAGAATAAATGCTACGAGCCATGTCATCCAGCATCCAATGTATGGTGCAGGCCACAAGTTCCGTACTCTTCATTTGCCAGTCTCAACAACATTATCAGATGTTCTTGACAGAGTGTCAGGCAAGTCAGATTTAAGAATTAACTTCTCTTTAACTTTGACTAGATGTATGTGGAACTTCAGTATTTTTTTTTAAAGAGGATAGATCGTTACAGTATTTTTATAACTTTATTTTACTGCATCCATTCAGTAGCCACTTAATGAATAGAGACGTTCAAGGCATCTTTATAGTTTAAGGCATAAATAAGAAGCCAATTAAGTGGACAAAAGTTATAGGACATTCAGGAACCCGTAATTCTTTAATTCTTTTGGTATCATGATTGTTACGTGTAATAATGACAGATGGCTAGTTATAAGTATAGACAAACCATTGGAAGCCATTTATGAAATTTTCCCACAGTAAGCTTTTTTTTTTAAAGAAAGCAGGATTTATTGAGGGAAAGAAAAGCTCCCACAGTGGGAGGGAACCCAAATTGCCCTGGTCATTTTTTCAGTAGAAGAATTGCAGGGTATTAGGTTGGATGGCAGATTCTAATGAATAAACATTTAGTAAATCTAGGGATGAAATCACTGGTCAAGAGATGAAAGTGGAGTAAATAGAACTGAATGGTCACCTTACTGTTTACAGTACTCAGTGAGGAAAGTGGAGAGAACATTTTCCCCTAGATTTCTTGCCTGTGTTTACTGGGTAATGGCTTCAAACAACATACAGGCTATTTTTTAACAAGCAGTGCTTGATGGCAGAGTACATATCAGCTTTAGGTAGTTTGAGTTTATTGCCTCAAATTCTAAGTAATCAGTGAATGAGTTCACTGAGCCTCTGCAGTGGGCAAATACTGTAATTTGTCCTGAGACTGTAAAAGTGAATGAGTCACATTCTGCCCCCAAATGATTATGATCTTATATATGTTGTCAGATTTAAAAATAAACTAGAGCCAGGCTTGGCGGCTCAGCCTGTAATCCCGCGCTTTTGGGAAGCTGAGGTGAGTGGATTGCCCGAGCCCGCGGGTTCGAGACCCGCCTGGGCAACTTGGCGAGACCTCATCTCTATAATAAATCAAAAAAAAAATTAACCGGGCGTGGTAGTGCGTGCCTGTAGTTCTGGCTACTTGGAAGGCTGAGGCAGAAGGATCGCCGGAGCCCAGCGGGTCAAGGCTGTGGTGGCCGGGAGCGGCCACTGCACTCCATTCTGGGCAACAGAGTGAGACTCCAACTCAAAATAAATAAATAAACAAACTAGAAATGTGCATATTTGCATTTAGCAAAATATATGTAAGTTTCTATCTGTACACATACGGAGAGGGAGTTAAAGTTTTAAGGAAATATATTAAAACTGAAGGAAGAGAAGGAGTATCTTAGAAAAAACCTTGAGATAACTATTTCCCAGTTGAAAATACAGATCTAAAGCTCAGAATAAAAGCAAGTTTCATGCTTCTGGTTTTTTATTCCTCTAGAGGTAGTACTATTATAATACTGTTATCCTACTTTCTAAAGATTGGTACTTACATATTCTCGCCTAAGAATGGCCAGTTCCTTTCATCAGTAGCATCAAGGATTGATTATCAAGTCTTACCTCATGACATTTCTTCTAAATTCCTTTCTGTTGCCTCATATTAGGGATAATATTATCTTGTGTAATCTTCCTCTGAGATACTTATTGCTTCCCTTCTTAATGATTTGGAAAAACAATATATTTTAAATAATGTTTTCTTACAGATACTCCAAGTATTACAGCTAAACTAATTAGTGAACAGAAAGATGACAAAGAAAAGAAAAACCATGAAGAGAAAGAAAAAGTTAAGGCGGAAAATGGGTTTCAGGACAACTACAGTGTTGTTGTTGCCTCTGGTATGGTTTCTATTTTTTATCATATTGATTTTGGTGTTTTTAAATAAAAATA
Source organism: Carlito syrichta (assembly GCF_000164805.1). Taxonomy (NCBI): domain Eukaryota; kingdom Metazoa; phylum Chordata; class Mammalia; order Primates; family Tarsiidae; genus Carlito; species Carlito syrichta. The sequence continues at coordinate 436,820 of NW_007249729.1, read as the reverse complement.
TAGCAATTTTATTTATGGGAACTTTATGTAATAAAATGCATTAATGTAAAAAGCTGACTTATAATGTTTTTTTAATATCAAGATTTAAAAACATTGCATCAGAAGTTCATTACTCTTTGGCAGTGGGATGTTTAGCCTTATTTTATGTCCAGTTTTTTTTTTTTTTAATTTCATCAGATGTTTAGCCTTATTTTATGTCCAGTTTTTTTTTTTTTAATTTTATTGGACATGTTGTCAGATTTAAAAATAAACTAGAAGTGTACATATTTGCATTTAGCATAAATATAAGTATGTTTCTATCTGTACACATGAGGAGAGGGAGTTAAAGTTTTAAGGGAATATGTTAAAACTGAAGGAAGAGCAGGAATATCTCAGAACAGACAGTTCAGATGTCCCATTTAAACTTGATAATGTATCCTTGGGTGGATCATACTCCTTACAAGTCCAGTAAGTGTTAAGTATCTTTTATATTATCTGCTTGCTTTAAAAAACAATAATAATAAAGCAATACAAAATGAAAATGTATTCATTAGTTTTCATTTTAAAAATTAGAAAATAAGCCGGGCTTGGTGGCTTAGCCTGTAATCCCGCGCCTTTGGGAGGCTGAGGTTAGTGGATTGCCTGAGCCTGCGGGTTCGAGACCCGCCTGGGCAAGCGAGACCTCATCTCTACAATAAATCAAAAAATTAGCCGGGTGTGGTAGCGCATGCCTGTAATTCCGGCTACTGAGAAGGCTGAGGCGGAAGGATCGCCGGAGCCCAGCAGGTTGAGACTACAGTGGCCAGGAGTGGCCACTGCACTCCAGTCTGGGTGACAGAGTGAGACTCCAACTCAAAAAAAAAAATAAAAAAATAAAAAATAAAAATTAGAAAATAAAATGAATTTAAAATTCACTTGAAAGATTGATTTGTAATACTGAGTTTCAGAAGAAGAAAAGGCTAGCTAGGGTAACTGAGGATTATTTCTTTAACTGAGATGATTTTCATTCATATGGGAAGGCTCAGCATAGGTCACGTACTCCTTGATTAGAATAATGTATTCTATCTCAGGGATAGATCAACTGAGGTACCAAGATTTCTTACACATATTTGCATATAACATATTACATGAATAAGTCACCTATTGTATTTCAGAGATTATAGCATCTGGCTATAGTTTTTACTTTCTTAGAAAATAGTTAAAGATGCCAAGCCAAAATTATTTGTGGTGTGTCATGAGGACAAGTAGAATTGGGAGAACAGATATTGGATTAGAAAAAACATTTTTGTCTTTTGGCATTAGTTAAAGAATGCATACTTCACTAAAGGGTGTGTGTGGTGTGTGTATGTGTGTGTGTGTGTGTGTGTGTGTGTTTGAGTCAGGATCTCAGTCTTGTTGCTCAAGCTGGATTGCAGTGGTATGATCCCAGCTCACTGCAGCCTCAACCTTCTGGGCTCAGGTGATTCTCTTGCTTCAGTTTCTCAAGTAGCTGGGACTACAGGTGTGTGTCACCACACCTAGCTAATTTTTAAATTATTTTTTTGTAGAAATGAGGTCTCATTATGTTCCCCAGGCTGGTCTCAACCTCCTGGACTCAAGTAATTCTCCTACCTCATCCTCCCAAAGTGCTAGGATGATAGGCGTGAGCCACTATGCTTGGCCTCTAAAGTATTTTTCAGATACCCTTTTCCTTGATCAGGATGTGTTGGCTATATAGAATCTCACTGGTTATTTTTCTTTTAGGACTGAAATCCCAGTCAAAACGTGCTGTGTCAGCTACCCCACCTCGCCCACCATCCAGGAGGGGGAGGGCATTGCCCGATAAAATAGGAAGTGCATCCTCAGGAGCAGAGGCTGCCAATAAGATCATGACTGTCCCGGTGTTTCACCTGTTTCACAAACTCTTGGCAGGTAATATTCACATGAAGACGCATCAGAGACATTTTTATCATCTTACAACCATCTTAAAACCATCTTATAAACCAGCTGTATAGCCACCAGACTCTTGTTCGATCGGTGGTATTGCTGAACAGAATGAGTTAGTGAAACTTCTTCCGTACAGTTCCTTCCAGTTATGTGTTATGCATGCCCGCTTCTCTGGCTTTCTAAATTTTCCTGTCAGTGTGCCATAAAATTATTGATAAAATAACTGTTTAGAGAGTTTATGACAAGTTACATAAGAAGCACTGTGAGGCAAAATCTGTAGGGACCAGTTCAAGCAGTAGAACTGTTGGCTAGACCACTGGCAGTTCAGTAATATGTTCTTCTCAGCAGAAGGAGAAACATTGACCAATGTGCTACCCACTGGTCAAGGTGATACGGGCTGATCAAAAATTCAAAACTTTTAGAGCACCAACATGACTCCATAGTAGAAATTCTACACTGACCTCTTGTGAAAAACTTGTGTAAGACTTCATTTTATGCACAAGATTATTTAAAATACTGTATAAAATCATCTTCAGGCTAAATATAAGGTATATATAAAATATAAATGAACTTTGTATTAGACTTGGGTCCCCTCCCCAAAATACCTTATTATGTATATGCAAATATTCCAAAATGTGACAAAATCCAAAATCTGAATACTCTGGTTTCAAGCCTTTTGGATAAGGGTTACTTAACCTACACCTGTTTTACTACCATTTTTGTGCTGTATTATAATAAAACTGCTGACTAAATCTGAAGAGATTTCCCTTTTTGGGATCAAAAAGTCATGGCTGGTGAGTTGGGTACCCCTTTTTGTAGGTAAAGTTGTGTTGGAATACAACCCTGCATATTTATTAATGTCTTATCCATTCCTATTGTTCTACTGCAGAGTAGATTAGTAGTTGCGACAGAGACCATATGGCCTCAACAGCTTAAGATATTTATTACCTGCTTCTTAAAATTTGCCAGCCCCAGATTTATGGGAATGTCTCTTCCTTTGTTTCTATTTTGCCCATACTTTCTACTTTAATTAATACTTTCTAAGACATTATTGTTCACAGATGTCAGAACTAAATTTAATTTTTGTAAACTTTCTACTGGAAGATTTTAAATTGTTTCAAAAGTTATCATAGTCAAACTCTTGCCTGTAATTTACCAAAAACAGTAAGTTATTGAGTAAATTGAACCAAATAAGTCTGTCTTTCTTAGATTCTAGATTTAACTTAGTTATGTTATTTCTAGGCCAGCCATTGCCAGCTGAAATGACACTTGCCCAGCTTTTAACTCTCCTGTATGACCGAAAACTTCCACAAGGTTATCGCTCAATAGACCTGACTGTTAAATTGGGATCAAGAGTTATCACAGACCCAAGTCTGTCAAAAACAGATTCTTTTAAAAGACTACATCCTGAAAAAGGTATGTGTGTGATACCACTCTAAATATTACAGTCCATCACATGAGTTGCCAGGGATTTCTATAGCAAAGGCTTAATTGACCTATGTTTTTATTACATCAACTTAATATGACTGAGTTATTTATAAATATACAAAATTGCCATCATTATTATTCTTATTCTTGTCTTTGAGTCAGGGTCTCTCACTCTGTCACCCAGGCTGGAGTGCAGTGGCAGGAGTACAGCTCACCACAGCCTCAACCTGGGCTCAAGTGATCCTTCTGCTTCAGCCTCCCAAATAGCTAGAACTGTAGGCTCATAACACCATGGCCAGCTAAGTTTTAAATTTTTTTTGGAGAAACAAGATTTTGCTATGTTGCCTAGGCTGATCTCAAACTCCTGGACTCAAGTAATCCTCCTGCCTTGGCCTCCCAAAGTGCTGGGAATACAGGGTTGAGCCACCGTACCTGGCCTAAAAATCTCCCATTATATCCTTCAAGATTGAAGTTGCATTAATTCCTCTTATAACATCACTTATTTTAGTAGCCCATGTAGTTTAATTTCTAATATTGTTTCTGTGATGGCTTTGTGAACTGTTTGTCATTTTATAATCAAAGTGAGAATTCCAATTTACAATTCAGTTATAATTTATAGAGTGACATTTCATGCTCATAAACATTTTTTTCCTCATACAGAATTAGGATAGTATATTTTCTTATCTTTTTATATTTTACATATATATTTTATTAAATATTTTTAAGAGGATTTTTTAGTTGACTATTTTTGAATAGGGATATAATGAAATTTATCTGTCTAAAGTTTGTTTAGCCAACTAGTATAGTTTAGTTTTGCTTCTTCAGTAAATTTTAATACATGTCCTTAGCCCAGTTTTTCAGCAGGATTATGTATCTTTTTTTAAAAAGTGTTCATGAGGTTTGGTTGTGTTGAACATATAAACCTGTTGGTTTTCCTTAGTGAGTAATTCAAAGTTAAACCTACATGGTATACTTTTTAGTTTTCAGTCAGAGAAGTCTTGGTTATTATTCAGTTTTTCTTAGCGGGATACTTTAGGGCATAATGTATGTATATTACTTGCTATCAGTATCTTTCGAGGACTTAATATAAATTGTAACTTGCAACAGTGGCTAAAGGACAGCTCTTGTGAAATTTCAGTCTGCTTACAAATTACCTATAGAATCGTGTTGAAAGCAGATTTGGGCCAGGCTCGGTGGCTCAGCCTGTAATCCCAGTGCTTTGGGAGGCCGAGGTGAGTGGATTGCCTGAGCCTGCGGGTTCGAGACCCGCCTGGGCAACTTGGCGAGACCTCATCTCTACAATAAATCAAAAATCAGCCGGGCATGGTAGTGCATGCCTGTAATTCTGGCTACTCGGAAGACTGAGATGGAAGGATCGCCAGAGCCCAGCAGGTTGAGGCTGCTGTTGCTGGGAGCGGCCACTGCACTCCAGTCTGGGTGACAGAGTGAGGCTCCAACTCAAAAAAAAGAAAGAAAGCAGATTTGTATTCTGTGGGTCTAAGGTAGGATCTGAGATTCTACTTTTCAAGGAAGTTCTCAGGTGATGCCTAGGAACCATACTTCGAGAAGCAAGAATTCGGAAGACCAGATCAAAAGTCATTCACAGGTCATTTACGGCTTGACACGCTATTTCAGAATAACTGATGATGCTTTGTGTTCTTTTGTTGAGTTGATAGAAGGCAGTAATATCCGCTTTTGTAAATGGAAGTGTATTATAAATATACCTCCTTCTCATCCTTATTCATTTATTTGTCACTTAATTGTTCAGATCACGGAGATTTACTTGGTACCTGTCCTGAAGATGAGGCTCTCACCCCGAGTGATGAATGCATGGATGGGATATTGGATGAATCTTTACTTGAAACTTGTCCCATTCAGTCACCGTTACAAGTTTTTGCAGGAATGGGTGGACTGGCTCTTATTGCAGAAAGACTACCCATGCTGTATCCGGAAGTAATTCAACAGGTAAGAAAAGATTTTCTCATTCAGTGTACCATTCTGTAGCAAAACCCTTCATTCTTTTTTTGTTTTGTTTGTTGAATTTTTGCATTAACATTTTAAAAGTTAATCGTCTTTCTTTATCATCTTTGAGCATTGTATAAATCTTGGGGCTGGGTACGGTGGCTCTTGCCTGCAATCCCGGCACTTTGGGAGGTGGAGGCTTGAGCATTGCCTGAACCCAGGGGTTCTAGAGCAATGTGGGCGACTTGCCAAGACCTTGCCTCTACAATAATTCAAAAAATTAGCCAGATGCAAATCTGTGGTTCCAGCTGTTTGGTGGAATGGTGACCTGAGTCCAGGAGATCAAGACTGCAGTGAATTGTAATCATGTGAAAAGAATTTCTCAAAAGTCTGTCTGTCCAGAGCTTCATGAGAAATGTGAAAGGCCAAGCACATTTGCCAGACTCATCCCACTGCTGCATGTGTCTTAATTCACGGTTGTCACAGTAGCATTCTCATGTCTGTGCTTCTTTGTGTGTTGTGTTTATTATGGAGATTATTGGAAAGGGAGAGTGAAATATAGTGTACAGTGTTGCCCAAATGTGTCTTTTTATTTAACTTGTATTCCCTTTTTAGGTGCCATTTCCATTTTAAGGAGTTTAAAAGCCATATGAATTGGACGTCATCATGTGTTCACTCGTGTTGCTGTTAGTGCTGTGTATGCTTTCCGTGTTCTTTCTTTAGTGGAAGAGAGTGTGGTCCATGGGGAATCGTAAATGCAGAGCACTTTATGCTTGTTGTGTGAAGCAAGGCGGTGATTCTCATGGGTTTTCTGTGCTAGTGCTGCTGTACCAAGTACCACCAGCTGGGTGGCTTAGCCCAGTAGAAATGTACTCTCAGCAGTTTGCAGACTGTGACTCTGAAATCAAGGTGTCAGCAGGACCACCGCAGGCTATAGGGTGGACCCCCTTCGGACCCCCTTCTTGCCTCTTCCTGGCTTCTGTTGGTTCCTGGTAGTTCTTGACATCCACTGGCTTGTAACTGCATCACTCTAATTCCTGCCATCTTAACACAAGCGTCTTCTGTGTATATATCTGTGAGTCTCTGTATGTTTCTCTCTCTCTCATTTGAAGTAGGTTCCCCCAAATCAGTATTTCCTTATCTTAATTTGATTACATCTGGTCACATTCATAGGTACTAGATATTGGGACTTAGACATGTCTTTTAGGGGGACAAAATTTACCCCACAACAATACCTGTTTAGTAAATGGCTATTGCTTACCTACTATTCAAAAGTTTAGGATATTTTTATTGTAAGGTGGTATAATCATGCTGTAAGGTGATTGAAACAGAAAAGTATCAGTAAAATTTTATTTCTCATGAAAAAGTAGTGGCATTATTAGCCAAAAATTTAAATCCAGAAAACCTCATTCTTCTCAATTTGATCAATGAAATCCCAAGAAAATCCTAGATTACCTCGAACAAATTGTTTGTGAACTTTGGATGGTAAACCCTCTGCTAATGAGGGCCCAGAAGTGAGGATCTAGGAGAGAAAACCCACACTGTCGCGGAGAGAGTTGAAGCTGTCACAGGCAGACTTGGTAGACATGGAGGTTTAGTGTTGACGTGAGGCTAGAAGAAAATGAGGAGCATGTTGGAAACTGAAGGGAGAGGAATCTGTGTCATTTAGTGGTAGAAACCTTAGCTCACTTGGTGGAAAAGCAGTTCTTAGAAGTGATGAACTTGGATATTTCGCTGAGATTTCCACGCAAGGTAGTGAAGGTACACCCTGTTTTTTTTCTTGCTGTTTATAATAAAATGCGAGAGGAAAGAGATACATTGACAGAAGAACTATGAAGCATCAAGCAACCAATAGTTGACAATTTGGGAAATTGTCAAAATTCCAGATTGCAGAAGATGTTAAAAATTAGAGATTCACCATATGTGCTCCAGAGTGAAAGCCAAGGGTGTGTGTAGTTGAACCTTTTGCTAGTGCCTTAGAAAAATCAGACTGTCAGAGTGTTCAGTCATACCAAGGGCTTTTGAAGAGATGAAGCATGTTCCTTGTGAGTCTTTTCAACCATCTAAGCAGAAGCCAGGAGTAGAAGTGACATGATAATGGAGTACCCAAGGACATGGCCGTGCGCAGCCTCCAGATGCTGCAAGGGGGAGGAACTGTGACTCCCTAGAGCCTGCAGAAGTATTACAGCCTTTGATTTTAGCCCCATAAGACCCAGCTTTGATTTCTGATCTCTGCAGCATTAAGATAATAATCCGTGTTGTTCTGAATCACTGAACATGTAGTAATGTGTTACAGCGGGGATAGAAAGCAAATGCGGACTCTGGTTTGTAGTTATAATGTCTTTGTCTAGTTTTGGTATCAGGGCAATATCACCTTCATAGAATGGTTGAGAATTTCTAATATCTCAAATTAAATATGCTGTTAGATGCCTCTGACAACAGCTTAGGCGCTGCAGATTGCAACATTAGTGAACTGGAGGTTGCATCAAGAGAAGTCATCCAAGTCAAAGCACAGAAATGATAAGGAATGGAAAGAATTTAGGAGCCATATGGATTGAAGTTAAAAATTCTAACAAATGTGGGTTTATAGTCCCAGAGAGTAGATTGAAACAAGGACAGAAACAATACCGAAAAGAAGAAAAGTTTCCCAAATTGATGTAAATTTAAAGCATCACTTCAGATGTTAAGAAACTCTTATGCAGGATATTCATGCCTGGGATGATCATGGCAAAAGTGCTTAAAAAAGGCAAAGACAGCTGGGAGCAGTGGTGCCTGCTTGAAGTCCCAGCTGCTCAGGAGACTAAGGTGAGAGGATCAGTTGAGCCCAGGAGTTGGAGAAAGCCTCAGCTCAAAAAAAAGAAAAAAAAAAAAAGCAAAGCCATTGAGAGAATACTGAAACCAGCTTAAACAGGAAGTGACCTATTGTTTTCATGACAGCAACAGTAACACAACAGAAACCATGGAAGCCAGGGAATTACATTTTTTAAATGCTAGAGGAAAACCAAAACTTGTTATCCTAGAATTTTATACCCAATGAAGGAAATTTTCTAGAATCCTTTCCCACCCCACCTCACACTCCTCAAAAAGGCAAATCAATAATGGCAGACTAGCAGGAATGGAATTAACTGTCTTGTGTCTATAATTGTAAGCTTTAGGCAAAAATATATTTGAAAGCAGTTTGTTAAAGGCTCCGGAGAATGACCAGAAACAGAAATTGGAGAGAATTTAGACACAGAAAGCATAGAACCATTGGGGGAGGTCATGCAATGTTTCTTCTTAGAACACTCCTCGTTCTCTGTGAGGTGGGACAGGGAGACTCAGCATCAGCTGCAGTCTTACTGGCTGGAGTTTGGCTCATCCTTGTAAAGGGGAGCCACAGATGAGGAGCTGGTGATTATCTGCTACACAAGCCAGCATAAACATATTCCGAGGAATATTTCAGAATCAAGAGTTGACACATCTCACCAACAAGATGTAGTGTATAGTTTAAAAATTACTAGCCATACAAAGAAATAAGGAAGTGTGACTGACTCAAAGCCAAGAGTTAAATTAATCCGTGAAACTGATGTGCTATAAGTGTCAGATAGGGACTTAAAAATAATTATAGTGACTCTGTGAAGATGCTACTTAAATCCAGCAATATTTATAATGGTATCAAGTATAAGTGTATTAAATACTTCAAAAGCAAAAATTTGTCAGAGTAAAGAAAAGTATGTGCTACCTGAAAGAGATGCACTTGAAAGCCTAAGAAAGCTGCCATGCCTATTTTAATATTTAACACAGTCAATAAGATAAGCTTATAGGAAATAAAGGGGAGTTCGGCATGTTGGCCCTGGACTGTGATCCCACATTTTTGATGGATGAAGCAGGAGGACCATTTGAGCCCAGAAGTTCAAACCCAGCCTGGGCAACAAAGCCAGACCTTGTCTCTACAAAAAAATTAAAAAATTAGCCAGGCGTGGTAACGCCTATAGTCCCAGCTACTTGAGAGGCAGAAGCAGAGGGATTACCTGAGCCTAGAAGGTGGAGGCTGCAGTGAGCCATGGTCCTGCCATTGCACTCGATCCTGGGTTACAGAACAAGACCAACTCAAAAGAAGAGAAAAGAAGTAACAGGAGTTACTGAATCCCTATGAAAGGTTTCATTCAGAAAAAAGTCATAACCATTCTGAATGTGTGCCTTTAATAATGTAGTCTCAAAGTACATGAAGTAGCATCTAGTTTCCCTAGAACTGAAGGGAAAATTAGACAAGTCTCCATTGAGGTGTAGATTATAACATTTATCTCTCAGTAACAGGAACCAGGATGAGTAAGGATATAGGAGATTGGGGGTGGTGTGCCTGATAGTGATGTACCCTCCTCTGTGGGCCTGATGGACATTACAGAACAAAGCACTTGCCACTACAGGATGCACTTCTTTTCAGTTGTATATAGAACGTCACCAAAATATACAATATACTCAGCTGTAAAAGCACTGACATCAAACTGAGTATGTTTTCTGACCACATCAGAATTAAATTAGAAACCAGTAGCAATAAGATATCCAGAAAACCCCAAATATTTGTAACCTAAGGAGTGCAGTGCAATTCTGAGTAACACATAGATGAAAGAACAGATATTACAGTATATTTTAAAATGATAGTATAAACATGACATGAGGTATGAAAGTGTGTCAAAAGAAATTGTATTACCTTAAATGCTTATAATTAATAGAAGAGGTTTATCAGTGAAGTACATGCATAAGAAACCAGAAAAAGAAGAGAAAATTAACTCAGAATAAGAAGCAAGGAACTATTACAAGAACCAGAATCCATTAAATACAAAACAAAAAGAAACAGGAATACCAAACATTTGAAACTTGTATTAAAATGATAAACTCCTATCAAAACTTCAGGAAAAATTAGGACAATCACACACAGATGATAACAAGCACATTATTATATTATTATAATTTCTACAGAAATAATGAAAAGGGACTTTTTTTTGAGCCAGAGTCTCACTCTGTCACCCCGGCTGGAGTGCAGTGGCACTCTGACAACAACTACAGCCTCAACCTGCTGGTCTTTGGCAATCCTCCTGCGTCAGCCTTCCAAGTAGCTGGAACTACAGGCATGCGCCATCACACCCAGCTAATTTTTTGATTTATTATAGAGATGAGGTCTCGCCCTCATGATCCATATACTCTGGCATAGTTATACAATGGAGTACATTAGAGCAGTACAAATGAGAGTACTTTGGGATCAACCATCCACAATGATTAACTTCAGGAGAGAGGTTTCAGCAAAGGAAGCAAAGTAGAAGAATACAAACTGATATTTATATAAATGTCAGAAGTATGATCACTCAGACAGTGCTGTTTTAGGATACTAGGATTAAGATGGATTTAAATTTTTAAACTACACATTATATACACATTTCTATTTCGCATTTGAAAAGTCAAAATTGAAAAGGTTTAAAAACATGCTTTTTCCCGCACCTTTGGGAGGCTGAGGTGAGTGGATTGCCTGAGCCCGCAGGTTCGAGACCCACCTGGGCAGTGAGACCTCATCTCTACAATAAATCAAAAAATCAGCCGGGCGTGGTAGCGCATGCCTGTAATTCCGGCTACTTGGAAGGCTGAGGCGGAAGGATCACCGGAGCCCAGCAGGTCTAGGCTGCGGTGGCCAGGAGCAGCCACTGCACTCCAGTCTGGGCGACAGAGTGAGACTCTAACTTAAAAAAAGACAAAAAACCAAGCATGCTTTTGCTCAGTTAACAACAAAGATTTATACTTTTGTTAGACTAGTGTGAAACAGCTCGGTTTCCCAAAGAAAAGACTCTAGTAAGAGCCTATTAATTTTGAATAATGTCTGAAACACAAATAAGAAAAGTAAAATATTTTAAATACAATGAACAGAGTGTAATGTTTGCCAGAGACATTCAGAAATTACATTTCAACCATATTATGCCTTTAATTCTGATATTTATATATAAATATATTTCCTACAATTGTTTATGACTGAGAAGACATGATACTTTCCTAAATAGTCAAATGCTGTAGTTTAATAATGAAAATTGGATTTTGAGTTAAACTGGAGAAACATGGGATTAATGTTTCAAAACCACAGTTATGGTAGACTAAAATATGTATATGTTTGACAACAATTTTGTGACTACATAAATACAAACATACACATATCCTTTCTGTGTTGGTTCTGGTAAGTTGTTTTCTAAGGAACTTACCCATTACATCTACGTTGTCAAATTTGTTGGTATAAAGTTGGTTATAATAGTCACTTACAACCGGGCATGATGACTCACATCTGTAATACCAGCACTTTGGTAGACAGAGGCAAGAGGACTGCCTGAGTCCACAGGTTCAAGGCCAGCCTGGACAACTTGGCAAGACCTTACATCTCCGGAAATAAAAAAATTAGCCAGATGTGGTGGCACACACCTATAGTTCCAGCTACTTGGAAGACTGAGGTGGAAAGATCACCTGAGCCCAGCAGGTCAAGGCTGCTGTGGCCAAGAGCATGGCACTGCACTCCAGCCTGGCACAGAGTGAGACTCTGACTCAAAAAAAGGAAGAATCTTTAAGAAAATTGAATGATGGCAAGAAAGTAAGATTCTATTTCTGTTACAAAGTACCTTATTTATTATTATATGGTTAGTTTTTGGGCTAAATTATCTTTGTGCAGCATAAGCTAATAAATATAAAAGTCTTTTAAGAATTCACCTAGAAAAGTTATCAGAATGGATCAAAAGTGAAAAGTGCCTTGAATGCCCACGTTCTCACAATTAGGCTGTTTATCACGTTCTTTTTCTTGCTTAAACCTCAGTAGTCACATCAGACTGGCACCAAAATTGGAACTGTTTTATTCAGTGTTCAGGTACATTTTGACGTAGATGAATTTAAGAATGTCCTTCACTTGTGTATATATCTCCTTCCATGGGAATGATTCTTCAATGTATGACTTCTAAGGATCTGATATGGGGTGATTTTTACATGAATAGTGAGATAACTCTGTCAATAGCTTATTCCTTATGTTATATGTTAGAGACTGAGCACAATGGCTCTTGCCTGTAATCTCAGCAATTGAGGAGGCAAAGGTGGGAGGATTGCTTGAGCCTAGGCATTCAAAAGTAGACTGGGCAACATCATGAGACCTCATCTCTACGAAATCAAGACAGTTGGCCAGGCTGTGGTGGTGTACACATGTAGTCCTAGCTGCTCAAGAGACGGAGGCAGAAGGATCGCCTGAGCCCAGGAGATCAAGGCTGCGGTGAGCCATGATCATGTCACAATCGTGCCCACTGCACTCCAGCCTGGATGGCAGAGTGAGATCCTGACTCAAAAAAAAAAAAGTATACTTACACACATACACGTTTGAGTGGAAACTTTTATTAAATAAATAGTAAGTATGTAATGAAGTGCATTATTCATGGCCAAGCAAGAGAAAGAATATTTCTAAATAAGATGAAAAGTTTCTGTGGCAATTTTGTGATTAGAATTGGAGTTTTTCCTTGAATTATCAAGATTAAATTCTGAGCACAATGCTCCTTTACTTGCAAGTGCAAAGACTTTGTCTTATATAACCACAATACAATTATCCAAATCAGAAGTTACATTGACACAGCACCGTAAGCTGCAGATCTTACTAAGTTCTGCTGGTTGTCCAACAGATGTTCTTTAGGGCCAAAAGAAAAAATCGATTTTCTTTTGCATGGTGTGAGGTGGTGAGTGGTTCAGGATCCAATTCAGATTCGTATGTTGCATTTTGTTGTCTTGTCTTTGTAGTCAAGAGTACATACTAGAAAGTGTATGTGTGTTCGCATATATATATGTATGTGTATACTCATGTATTCCCTTGGATACCTTTGCTGATAGGGTCTGACAGACTCTCCCTAGTGATGTCTCTCTCCCTTATCTTCATTTTTAATACTGTTTCCACTCAAAGAAATCAGGCTAATTGGAGAAATTCTACCATTGGACAGGGTATGTACAAGATGAACCTAGACTGTCTTGCTGTTCTAGAAAGTAAGGAGGGACTTGGCAGATGATGGGACACGTTAAAAGGAGGCAGGATTCTGCTTTAAAAGGGTTCCAGTGACCAAATCTGATTCTACTTGGGCATCAAAATAAGTAATGATAGTAATAATATAACTGAATAAAATGAGAATCCATACTAATGAAGATTTCTAGACAGATGAATACATACCTGGGGAAGAAGGGAATGTCCTTTTTATAGTTCAGTACCAACTCATAACGTAGAGGGGATGACAGAATCACAGAGTCACCCTTGGTAGCCACCATCATAATTATCATTTTAGGCAATAATTACAAAAGTTCTAATGCTAATGGATCAAAATTTGGTGAGAAAGAAGATACTTAAATAGTCTCAAAGATTCTGTGTACAGTTATTTAACTAATTACAAAGGGGAAAATGATAACTTTAAGTAGAGACACATGGCAAACCCTGCCATACTCATGATATCACGTGCTTCCTGATGTTTGGAAGCTTGTTTTTTTTAAAACAAGTTTCTCTATTAATCTTTATATTTCTTTATTTTAAAGAGATCATTTGAAGTCAAGTCTTTAATTTGAACCTGGTGTTGAAACGTGCAAACAAACACTTTTTTTTTTCTTTAGGTGAGTGCTCCAGTTGTAACTTCTGCCACTCAGGAAAAACCAAAGGATAGCGATCAGTTTGAGTGGGTGACCATTGAACAGTCAGGGGAATTAGTTTATGAAGCACCAGAAACCATCGCAGCCGAACCTCCACCCATCAAGTCCGCAGTGCAGACCATGTCTCCCATCCCTGCCCATTCTCTGGCTGCTTTTGGATTATTTCTTCGTCTTCCGGGCTATGCTGAAGTGCTACTAAAAGAGAGGAAACATGCCCAGTGCCTTCTTCGGTTGGTATTGGGAGTGACAGATGATGGAGAAGGAAGTAAGTGCTTAGTATTATTAATTAAATGTGTAAAGTTACCCAGATGCTTGCTTAGTGTTCATTCTTGCTTCGTTAAGCTGTGAGATGACTTGGTCCTGGCGGTGGCTTAAATTCTGAAGAACCTTCATTTTCTTTTGGTTTTTTTTAGTTGAAGTCTCACTTTGTTGCCCAGGCTGGAGGGAAGTGGCACGCTCCCTGCCACTGCAGCCTCGACCCACTGGGCTCAGGCAATCCTTCTGCCTCATCCTTCCAAGTAGCCGAAACTTCAGGCATGTGTGACCATTCCTGGCTAATCTTTTTATTTATTGTAGGGATGAGGGCTCGCCAAGTTTCCCAGGCTGGTCTCGAACCCCTGGACTCAGGCAATCCTCTCACCTCAGCCTCTCAAATTGCTGGGATTATAGGCATGTGCCACTGTGCCCGACAAGAACCTTCACTTTTATTGTTTTTTTCCTACTTTTTTTTTTTTTTTTCTTAAGAGGTCTCACTCTGCCACCCAGGCTGGAGTGCAGTGTCATAAACACAGCTCACCACAGCCTAAAATTCCTGGGCTCAAGCAGTCATCCTGCTTCAGCCTTCCAAGTAGCTAGGACCGCAGGTGACAGGTGTGTACCACCACACCTGGCTAATTTAAAATATATATGTATTTTTTTTTTACAGACAGAGGTCTTGCTATGTTGCCTAGGCTGGTCTCAAACTCCTGGCCCCAGTCAGTCCTCCTGCTTTGGCCTCCCAAAGCACTAGGATTGCAGACATGAACCACCATGCCCAGCCCATTTTTGTTTCTGTATTCATTCAAGAGTTATTTTCTGAGTGCTTATAAAACTGCTGGACATCATCAGAGGGATGTAAACATGAAGCCAGTATTTAGATCTGCCCTGAAGTAGCAAATGTTTTCCAGTAATGGCAGGGAGGAATGTATATAAACATACAGAATTAGCAAGTCATAAAAGTCCCTGAGCACACTCGAGTATAGTGTTATGGAGATGCACAGCTGTGAGTTTAATTCTCGACCCAGCAATGTGAATGTAGTGGCATGGTGGTTTTAGTGGGCCCTTGAACAATAGATGAGAGTTAGGTTGATGAGTTATGTCAGAAAGAAGGAATGGTATGAGTAGTGTGTGGAGACTCAATGTGTGAGAGGTGGTAAGTTAGCTGATGAAAATTTGCATAAAAAGTAGTACTGAGTGCTCATTTGGAAAGCTAATATTGGTAACAGATCTTGGAAAGGCTTATTAAGAACTTTAGATTTTATTCTAGCAGTGACCATTTATTAAAATATGCCAAGAAAATTAGTGATGTGACAAGAATAGTTATTTAAGAAAGTGAATCTGGGAGCAATATTTATTTATTTATTTATTTATTTATTTATTTTGAGTTGGAGTCTCACTCTGTCACCCAGACTGGAGTGCAGTGGCCGCTCCCGGCCACCGCAGCCTCGACCTGCTGGGCTCCGGCGATCCTTCCGCCTCAGCCTTCCAAGTAGCCGGAATTATAGGCATGCACTACCACTTTTTTGATTTATGGTAGAGATGAGGTCTCGCTGCCCAGGCGGGTCTCGAACCCGCGGGCTCAGGCCATCCCCTCACCTCTGCCTCCCAAAGGCGCGGGATTACAGGCTGAGCCACCGAGCCCGGCTGGGAGCAATATTTAGATTAGAGAGGATGGAATTGAGAAAATAATAGGATTATATAGAATGATAATATAAACTAATAACAGAAGACTATGGTGATTGTTTCCATTGGGTTGGCATTATTTAATAGAAGGAAAGAAAGAAACAAAGAAAATATCATGGTTAGGGTAACCTTGCAAGGATATTTTCATTTGATTTGCCTCAGTTTTTCACTCAGTGATCATTCAGTTAATATTTATAAGAAAATTTGTATTTTCCTGTGTTTTTTAAAAATCTCATGGTCTTGATTAGGGTTGATTTCTGTTCAGTCCTGAACCACCCTGGGCGCAGTGATTCACGCCTGTCATCCCAGCACTTTGGGAGGCCAAGGTGGGAGGACTCCTTGAGCTCAAGAGTTCAAGACCAGCCTGGGCAACACAGTGAGACCTTGTATCTATAAAAAAATTTAAAAATTAGCTGGGTGTGGTGGCATGCGTCTGTAGCCTCAGCCACCTGGGAAGCTGAGGCAGAACGATCACCTGAGCCCAGAAAGTCAAGGCTTTGGTGAGTCGTGATCAAGCCACTGCTAAGATCCAGCCTGAGATCCTGTCTCAAAAAAAAAAATCCTATACCACAAAGTGTATATGATCTGATAAAACTATACGAATATGTTTGTGGATCTGAAAACTCTATAGCTATCTAATATTCGCAGTACACATTTTTTCCTTTGCATTTTCATAATGATGGAATCCTTCATAAATGGTAACATTATTGAAATGTTTTTGTAAAACTCTGAATAGTCTTGGTAGTTTGCTTCATATGTTGATTGTATATGCTGTCTCCCTCGTTGTACATCATGGAGTGGTTCTGGGACCTGCCCCCCACCCCCACACATACACCAAAGTCTGTGCATTCTCAAGTCCCATAGTTGACCCTGTGCAGCTTGTGTAAATGCAAAAGCTCGTACCTTCATACAGGTGGGTTTTAAATTTCACAAATACTTGTTTTTCTGTCTGTGTTTGGATGAAAAAATTCTGTATGAGAGTATGCCCTCATAGTCCCGCGGAGTTCAAACCTCTGTTGGTCAGCTATCAGTTGTACTTATTTTAGATCAGGAATCTCGAATTACTTGATCTGATTTTTTATTTTAAGTAGATACAGCAGTAAGAATGATTGTATTTTGTAACTGATGCATGATAGTTGCACATATTTTTGTCATACATTTGATATTTTTATATGTACATGCAAACTGTATTTTAACACTCTATTGTAAGACAAGTAGATGTGACCTAAACAGAAAAGGAAGCAGTTGACTTTGTGCCATTTCAGGCAATTTTTTTTAGTAAATAGACAATGAACATTTGTTAAAAAGCATAGTGGTGATATCTCTTTCCATAATAGTGTCTCATCCACCATTCGTGTAGCATTGTTTTTCTTTCATTTAACACCTCTTTCTGGCTAGATCATGGTGGAAAAACTGTTCTGCAACAACAGCAAAAAATTAGTTTCACTTGTTCATTACCGTTCATGGTTAAAACTGCTGTCAAGGCAAGCGGTGAGTCTCTTACTGTCGTAAGAAACTCCTAATGCTTCTTTATTAGTTATGTTTTTGTTTAAATTCTAGTTTTTAATAATTTTTGTATCATCTGCAATTAATTTTTATGTACATTTCAACTTTCTTTTGGAGTTTGCACATACTGTGTCTTGCAGAGCTTTTCCTGATACTCTTCTGTTTGTAGTATTTGGGTTATTTTATAATAAACTCAGTGATATAATTTTATATGACACTGTCATTAGTTGATGATCCTGTATGTAGCTCCTCGTTGTGTTTTTAAATGTTTTTAACTTCTGCGTTCTCTCCTCCTTCCACCCAGGTCACATTCTGCAGTCTCCATCAGCCACTGTGCTTCCCACCCTTCCTTTCCATGTCCTTCGTAGCTTGTTGAGTGCGACACCTTTGACCACTGATGATGGCGTACTTCTACGGAGGATGGCACTGGAAATTGGAGCCTTGCACCTCATTCTTGTCTGTCTCTCTGCTCTGAGCCACCATGCCCCACGAGTTCCAAATTCTAGCCTCAACCAAGCAGAGGTAGGTTCCATTATAGTTTTTTCAGTTATGACAAACTGAACTTCATATATGGAGTACAGAATACAGTTTTTCCAGAAGGAATTAGTGTTACAGAGACTTGGATGTTTCCCTCTTACATCTAAAACAAAGGATATTTAAAAGATAAACTATAAATTGTTTTCTCCATTAGGCTTCTTCAGAAAACCACAAATAAGCCCATCTACTGTGAAAAGCAAAAGATTTAAGAGCTTAATAAGCTTTCTCGTTTTTACCAAGATGTGCGGAATCTATCCTGTGAGGCCTCTTCCTTTTTAATAACTCTCTTCAGTACCCTAGAAGTACACGTTCATTGTCTATTTCTATATCCTCTCAGAATATCGAAAATTTTAAAAAGCAACAGTACCAAATATTGTCCTGTCATTATCTATGATGATGTAAAAACAATAGAATGGATAAAATAATGTAAAAATAGTAAAACGGATAAGTAAATTGCATTTGACTATGTAATTGAATACTACTATACGATAGTGAATGTGAGCAACTGCAGCTAGCTCCGCCAGGCAGCACTGATGAATCTCAGATGCACAGCTAGAATGCTAGGCACAAAGGAACGTATACAGATGTAATGTTCAGAATTAGGCAGAACAAAAGTGTAGTGACTGGTATCATAGATAGGTCCAGTGACTGTCAGGATTAGGATTAAAGTCAGCCTTATAGAGGAATAAGGTTATAAAGAATGGGAGATGGAAGGGGGGTAATTTCCAGGGTGCAGTGATCTAATTCTTGGCCTGTGTGTTTAAATAGGTGTTTGTATTACATATTAGTTTTGTGTTCTTCTATGTGTATATTACACGTCATGTTAATACATGTTTTCTGAAATAAATAACTATCTTTATAAGTAACATTGATTCTTCTACTGGTAAATGTGTATATGGTAATTAAGATTTTAGTGATTCTTAGCTTACTTTACAAAATGTGAAATATGGAGTCCTGTAGTCATAGAGCCACATTACCATATATGTCAATTCACAAAAGTACTGTTTCTGCATAATATTTTTCCTTAGGAAAAAAATTTCTGCTAAAAGAAAAAACATTGGTATTGCTTATGAGTTACCTTTGAAACTAACATTTAATTACAAATGTTTTGAGGGTACATATGTAGGATAGTCAATTTAGCAATAAACATTTAAAAGATTTTTTTTAGAATTAATTATACAGCCTGCAGAAATAATAGAAATTGACCTTTACAGGAATTGAGATTATGTTAATAAACTGGTGATTCAGTTATTTTTTGTCTCCCCTCAATATTTCTTTTTTTCCCCAAGATATATATCTACAACTTACATTCTGTAAAAGAAAGAAATTGAAAATTATTCATTCTGTAAATAGAATCAGCCTTAGCTATTGTGATTGGAAACATATATGACACCTTGATGAAATTATCCTGAAATTTCTTTGTACTTTATTGATTTTAAAGGATCTGGCTCACATCCCTGTTCTTTTCACTGGTTTTCCATTAATGTTGAGTCATTTACTCTTTAGGCTCTAAGGTGGTTACTCTTTCTTTTCCTGATAAACAGTTTAAAATTTTTATTTATTTATTTATTGTTAAATAAGCAGTTGCTCTCTATTTTTTTTCCCCCCTACCCCCTGGCAACCAGTGTTCTATCTCTGTGCAGTTACCGAGTCTTGATATTTCATATAAATAGAATTATACATTATGTTAACTTTTGTGTCTATCTGTCATTTAGCATAATGTTTTCTGGGTTAACCCGTGTAGCGCAGGGGCCCTCAACCCCTGGGCCCTGGACCAGTATCAGTTCGTGCCTATTAGGAACTGGGCTGCACAGCAGGAGGTGAGCGGCAGGCAAGCCAGGAATGCTTCAGCAGTATTTATAGCCATTCCCCATGGCTTGCATTACCACCTGAGCTCTGTTTTCTGTCAGATCAGTGGCGGCATTAGATTCTCATAGGAGCAGGAACCCTATTGTGAAGTGCACATGTGAGGGATCTAGGTTGCGTACTCCTTATGAATATCTAATGCCTGATGTTCTGAAGCACAGCTAAGATGGTGTTGCTGGTGCTGGGAAGAGGCTACAAATACAGATTAACATTAGCAGTGAGGTTGGACTGTACACCTCCCCCACCCATCCTCAGGTCTGTGGAAAAATTGTCTTCCAAGAAACCAGTCCCTGATGCCAAAAAAGGTTGGGGACTGCTGAAACAGCACACGTCAATAATTCATTTCTTGTTAAGGCTGAATAAATAATCCATTGCATTGTTTATGCATTTATTTATTCCCTGGTTGGCATTTGGTCTGTCTTCATCTTTTGACTGTTTTGAATAGTGCTGCTGTGAACATGTGTGTATGTTTATCTGTTTTTGAGCATATACCTAGGAGTGGAGCTGCTGGGTCATTTACTAATTCTATGTTCAGTTTTTTGAGTAAAAATCAAACTGTTTTCCATAGTAGCTGAACCAGCTTACATTCCCAGTGATAGATATTTTTGAAGATAAATAAAACCAAATCATAGCACGTGCTTGTTTTTTGTGTCTGTTAGCCGCAGGTGTCGAGCGCTCATCACCCTACATCAACGGAAGAACAGCAACTGTATTGGGCCAAGGGAACTGGCTTTGGAACGGGCTCTACGGCTTCTGGCTGGGATGTGGAACAAGCCTTAACTAAGCAAAGGCTGGAAGAGGAACATGTCACCTGTCTTCTGCAGGTATATTGTCAGTGATCGGAATTAGTTGCTTTTGTATTTGTAATGATTTTTTAATATTGATGACTGATCTGACTCATCCTCAGCTACATTTATGCCCACTTGTGGCCCCTGTTCCCATCTAAGATAACCCTGAACAGAGATTGCTCTTGCATGCTTGTAACCCTATATTTATTCACTGAGAAGATAGTAGCAGGGATGAAATTATCCCCTTATTCCTTCTTACAGCCATCTTTTCATCTTAATGTGTTGTATCTAGACTCTCTTTTTAAAAAAAACTGTTTATTTACATTTTTGTTTCTTACGTTGTTTTGTAACTTTTATAGAATCAGGCAAGCCAAGCAGAAGAAAAAGTCTTTGTACCACAGAAATGAGAAGGGGAAATGCTGAGTGAAAAGTTTAGCTCTAGTTCTTGTGTCGACCAATTGAAGGTGGTCACATCTTTGAGCATGGTCTTCCGGCATTCTAAAATAATACTGCTCGTTCTAGTACAAAGTCCTAAGATTTTATCACCTTCAGACTGTGAGCTGAATCTATGCAATGAAATATGATCAATAATATCAGTGTTGCTACTGAGTTTTTAAGTTTGTGTTCTTAGGTAGATTGCTTTTGTATGTCTAGTCGTATACAGTGTACCACCCTTCGTAAGTAATACTCTCAAGCAGACAGATTCTTCTCTTTTGAAAACCTGAACAAAAATATCTAGCTTTCAGAACATATATAGTGTGAGGCATTTACTGATTTAAGTAGAAAATATGTCGTCAATATTCCAGTTGAATGTCTAACATAAAATGTAGGCCTTTGAAGTTTGTGAAACTCAGATCTAATCTCGTTTAGCACTTTTTATTCTCAGGTTCTTGCCAGTTACATAAACCCTGCGAGTGGTGCGGTGAATGGTGAGGTCCAGGCATCTCAGGAGAGTCGAGGGCAGAACAGCCACGCCCTTCCCTCCGTCCTTCTGGAGCTCCTCAGTCAGTCCTGCCTCATCCCAGCCATGTCGTCATATCTGCGAAATGACTCGGGTAAGCAGTCGATCCTCCGAAATGTCTCTTTAGGTGAATCAGTTTACTTATTGTATCGTTATTAGTTTAAACAACATGGTTCAGTTGGAATATTTGATGAACTTATTCTTTTGAAATTATTCTGGAAATATGTAGTTATTTTTGGTGCCCTTAATTCTATCCTATGTCACCACTTATCCTAGAACACAGAATAATAGTTTTGATTATTCCTTTATCTTCATCTGTGAAAAAGAACATTCCTTTCTTTAGTAACCAGTAACTGGAAGTGATAAGACAAAGGCTAACAACTTCATGTCCATATTCTGATCTGAACATGGTTGGACATCTGTGGATTTTTAATGTTTTTGTCAAGCACTATAAAGTTGCAGGTAGTAGTTATTTTTGAAGAGTCAGGTACATAAGTCATTCAAGTCTGTAAGTACTTGATAACATGATTAATTCTTAAGAATTTAATCGTGAAAGTACTCTAGATATTTTGCCAGCGTGCAACTGATTATTGATTGAAACTGGTTTATTATTTTCTTGGTTGTGGAGTTGTCATCCAAGAAATGTGTTGTTTTCTCAGTCAGTCCTAAGAATAGAAAGTTTTGTGTTTTCTCTAGAGTCTCAGAAATGTATAGACATTGCCAAAAGAAACATTTAACGTTTACTTCTTTTAACCATGATCTTTAGAATTATTTTTTATTTTCAACTGTCCTACTCTCATTCTTATCTCTGTATTTATATTCTTATTCATGAAAATAAACATATGTGCACTTCATGTGTTTATATTGAGGAAGAATGGATAAGGGAAACCGTGGGAGTGGGTCTTGAAGGCGTCTCTGATTGGTAGCAGCTCAGACTCACAGTTGGACGGTTGGGAAGGTATTTGTATTTGAGAAGAGTTTACTTCCTGTATTCCCTACTGTCATGGAGATTGTCGTGCTTCAAAAACACTATCTCCCAGTCTATCTCAAACTCCTTCATAAAAGTATTGAGGGGATACAGATTTTAGATCTTATTTATTCATTTACTTATTTTTAATTTCCTTTTTTAGAGACAGGATCTCTGTCACTTGGGCTAGAGTTTAGTGGCAATTGTAGCTCACTGCAGCCTCGCCCTCCTGGGCACAAGCCATCCTCCCACTTCACCTCCTATGTAGCTAGGGCTGCAGGCATATGCCACCACACCTGGCTGATTTTATTATTATCATCTTCTTTTGTAGAGGTGAGAGGCTTGCTATGTTATTCAGGCTACATTGATTTCTTTTTTTAAAGATCTTTTAAAATTGATTTTTCTTTTTTAAAGATTGACCTGTTTGCTACATCAGATTGGTCTTTATTTAAAAAGTAGATGTTCAGGGCAGAATGTATTTTTTGATTAAGTAAAATATTTGAGCTAGGCCTTTAATCTCAGCACTGTGGGAAGCCAAGGCAAGAGGATTACTTGAGCCAGGAGTTGGAATAGGAGTCAAGACCAGCCTGGGCAACATAGTGAGACCCATCTCTACAAATAAAATTTAAAAATTACCTGGGCACAATGGCTCACTACTTGCAGAGACCTAGATACTGTATCTTGGAACTATTTTAGAAATTTATGTGATGTTAAAATTTGACCTTTTTGACTTAGAATTTTCCTAGAAAAAAGAAATTTTCCCAGACTTTAAACGTGCTTGAAGCCGGGCTCGGTGGCTCAGCCTGTAATCCTGTGCCTCGGGAGGCTGAGGTGAGTGGATTGCCTGAGCCCGCAGATTCAAGACCCGCCTGGGCAACTTGGCGAGACCTCATCTCTACAATAAATCAAAAATCAGCCGGTCGTGGTAGCGTGTGCCTGTAATTCTGGTTACTCGGAAGGCTGAGGCAGAAGGATTGCCGGAGCCCAGCAGTCGAGATTGCGGTGACCGGAAGCGACCACTGCATTCCAGTCTGGGCAACAGAGTGAGACTCCAACTCAAAAAAAAAAAAAAAAGTGCTTGAATCTGGTACCTTGTCCAATGATATAATTTTAATTGATAACATTTATATTTGAATGTAGTAACAAATTTTATCTTGAAATACTTTACTGTAAGATAGATTAATATAAAATGATTTAATTAAGTAGGCTAGATGGTGGGAGCATACCTCCTGAATGACATTTTTAGTGATCAGAGAAAATTATTGTGGAGTTAGTGATGTATTCTGACCTTTAGTATATGGAAACAAAAGGTCAGAATGACAAAATGACATGGCCATGTAGAATATTCTAGATATAGATTGTTTTTCAGGAAAATATAGTCTGATATTATATAAGTAAGTATAAGTTATTTGTATAGTTTGTTACTGGCCAGGCATGGTGGCACATACCTGTAAATCCAACTACTTGGGCATCTGAGTTAGGAGGACACCACACTTCATTCAGCTTGGGCCACAGAGCCAGACCCTGTCTCTAAAATAATAATAATAATAATAGAGTAAAATAAGTAATTAGTTAGGGTTAAAATATTGATACTTAAATTTTTAAATGGCATTTTAAAGTCTGAAAAAATTAGCCTGTCTTCCTTGCACTTAGTAAAATTCCTGTTTTAGAAAAATTTATCTAAAGTTTATTTCCCAGTTTTTTCATTTATCTATATAGTATTCATTAAACACTACTAAAACTAAGTTCTCACAGTAAAGAGCTCGCTGTGTAGCAGGTTGTTAAAGTCTATTTTATTATGACAGAAGTTTAAAAATTAGCCTAAATGCTCTATAAGATAATAGTCTTCTGGCCATTAAGATCACCAGTAATTGCACATAAAATTGATTTTCAGTTCTAGCTCTGAACATCTTTGCATCAGAGGTAAAAAGAGAATATTGTCAGTTGCAAAATTGTTACCAGGATAGAAGGAGCATACAAGTTCCTTAAGGGAAAGGACACTCTTCACCCTTTCACCAGAGATGACCACTGTCTGTATTTTGTGATTTAATCATTAAGTATATTATAGTTAGTCATTAAATAATTCTCTAGCAACCTTTTTACTTATGTAATAATGGCTACACCATTATTTAACCGATTTATTAGTTTTAGATTAAGTTTAATTTGTAAAATTTAAAATTATTAAATGCTGTTAGGAACATTTATGTATCTAGAACTTTATGTATTTGGTATTGTTAAGATAATTCCTTATATTTTATCTTTGTGAATTTTTAATGACTTAATTAGTAACTTTCCTGCAATAACATTTTCATATAATTGGCTCTTTTGTAGACCTGGGAATGGGTGAAGAAGAAAATTTAGAATTCTGTTATATGTAAATTAGTGGAGACATTTAAAGAAAGTATTGGTGACATCACAGCAACAATATAGATCTTCATATTTAGGCTAAATTAATCAGATTTATCAAAGATTAACAGCCGATTCCAGTTCGTTAAAATCAGTTGTGAAGCTTGGCATGTTTAGTTTTTTTATGCTAAGATAACGATATCTGTTGGTGTCCTAGACAGGGAAATCTTTATGCAAGTTACATGTTCATTTTCATTTCTTTCTCAGCGTTCTGGCTTCCACTTGTCTAATGGTGTTGGAGTAGATCAGGATCATTATTCCTCTAGCCACTGTCACAAACATTTATGCTGTTGTTGAGTCTGCAGTTACCCCCACTGGCCACTAGATGGAGATGCTGTTTTATTGTTGGGAATATTTGGTAATTTTTGAACGTTAAAGTTAACAGGTGGAATGTTGTTTTTGAGATCCTCATTCCCACTTTGGAAAATGGCATGTTCCTTTTTTCAGAAAATGGCATGCTATGTCTCCACATTAAATTACTAGCCCTGAACTTAGTGGGAAGAACAAATGAGAAATTGAAATCTAGAGCAATGTATTCAGTTGCCCAACTTTAGTTGTTTGGCAGCAGCATAGTGGTTATGAAACTCACTGACTTTAACATTAAAAAGCAAGATGTACATGGATTTTATCAGTGTGGGAGAAAGATGAATACGTGTGATATGCTGGAAGAAGGTAGAAATGACTGGGCAAGCCCAGGACTACTTTGGTGGGAAAATTTATGAGCTCCTGACCATGCTGTCTTAACTAAGTCATGGCACATAGTAGGACTGACATTGTTTCATTTCTCTGATACGGGTTTGGCAGTTTGTAAGCTATGGTGCCACAAAACTCATCCCTGTAAGCTGTGATGTACCGTGTGATTTTCCTCACACTGTATTTTGTGTGTTTAAATCTTGTCTCCTTTGTTGTCTTTGGATGTGTTCCTGAAAAAGTCAGTATTTAAGTTTAGTTTCATGAGTATATTTTAGAATCAGGTTGGTTTTGTTGTTATGCAATTGTGTTACTTTAAATCTGATGACATTTATTAAATTCAGCGGTTACTACCTAATAGTCACTTCAGAGTGGCTGTGTGGCCAGAAACCTAGTCATCTAGCTGTCACAAGGCACCCAATTCCAGAGGGTCTACTTTTTGAGTGCTTAGGAAATGTGTTAGTGCTGTTATGTGCAAAGGACAATTTGATGCCAATAGAAAACCTGTAATTTTGTTATTTATGGAAATAATTACTATTCTTATTTTGTTGATACACATTTCCTGAGAAATAAATAATTTAAGATTATTGAACTGTCATAATACATGGTACTTAACTGCATGTCCTTATTTAGAGCTTTCCTGGTGGTGATTATAATAATTAAATTATTATAATCTATTTCTTTGTGCTGTTGTAATAAAAATTCTGTTTGAAATGGGTAGAATTAAAGATCCTTCTAGTAAGTAGAGTAGCATGCCACTCCCAAATTGTGTTATAATATGACTTTAATTCTTTTGAGAATTAGCTAAACGGCACAGATAAAATTGGAAATACTTGTCCATATTTAACATACTTATTTCTCTATATTGTTCACTAACAAGATATTGTCAGGGCCTCTGTGCCATTCATTCTTAAAAAGAGTATGAGTGTCAAAATTTTGAACATGTTAATGGCCACTCAGTGTCTAGACCATAAGTGCTCATTAACAAATGTTAATTCCTTCTATTTAGAATTTTAATTTTTGTCAAGGACATCCTATGTGAAAATAACATTGATACATAAATCACTCTCTGTTAAATAATTGTTACTTGTAATTCTTATAAGGGGAGAGGAGGTTGCTTAAATTAAAATATAGATGGGTTTTTAGTTGCCTTGATTTGCATTGATTTGTAAGGGTAAAGAAAGCATTACTTTATATCTGCAACACTTGAGGGACACCATCCTTGATAACCCAAAGTAAAGTCCTTTCTTTCCTGTAAGTTGTCAATGTACCTAAGCTTACATTGTTGTCACTCCTCATGATGGAGCTCAGTTACATTAAAAACTTTCTTAATCAGTTTCTGCTTAACTACCTGCCAGATTAATCATGTCTCCATTTCTTTTATGAAACAACTCCATTTCTTTTTTGTACCATTTTCAGAGTTAGTTGTGTTTGTTTCCAAATTTATTATTGCCAGTTTTATTGCCATTATGTGATTAAATATTATGTATCTTAGATGTTTTTATGGTATATCATGGAATGCTTTTAAAAAGACCAAATCAATCATTAAGCTGGGTTTAACAATCATTAAGCTGGATTTATGTGAGAAACTGTGAAAGTTTGTCCCTCTCTATCTATCTGTATATCTGCCTGTCGTTAGTAGGATACCCTTCAGCGTAGAGGAAGCTAGCTCTGACATGTATGGAAAACATCCACACTTTGATCTTCTGCCAAACTCTTTGACTCTGTGATGGGCATCTTCTTGTGTATAATTCCCTTGGGCTGGTAGCTGCCTTAACTGCCAATGTAATACAGGGTTGGCATGAATCCCTGAAGCAGACTTTTGACTGAGACTTGTTTGAGGAGTATTATTTGAATAAATTCAAGAATGGAACAATTGAAAGGAAGATGACAAATTGTGTATTAATCCTTAGGTTCAAAAACTGTGTCAAAGTATTAGTATAAAATTACTCATTGATGTTTTCTCTGTAGCACCTGTACATGACGTAGTATTTCTAATTACAGATTAACGTCATAGTTCTACAACAGAACAGCTAGGAACAAGGTTTTTAATGGACAGATAACGGTGATGTCTTGATGACAGAGCAATGTTTTGTCTTTTTAAATGTATAATATCAAAGAGTAGTGTGGTTTATTTACTGTTGCTTTTAAATGAATGCTTAAGATTATTCTAGGGAAAAAAATTTATATTTACTGTATTCAATGTTTATTTCAGGCTTAAAAAAAAACAACTGTATTTTGTTCAAGTATAATCTCTACAACTGTTGAACTCCTAGAGCAGAAAATACAGTTTAGGACTTGGGAGGATTTATAGCTGTAATAACTAGATATGTACTAAAAATGTAACTATCCTTTGAATAAATTAGTTTACTGGGCAAAACATATTTGTCATATGTTTGCCTTTTAATTATTTTAAGGGATTATAATTTACAGATAATTTTTATAGGAATCTTTGATTACTGTGTTTCAATAGTGTAGGGTGCAAAGTAAGAATAGATTAATTCTTGCATTGAAAATTAAGTATTTGGACCGGGTATGGTGGCTCAAGCCTGTAATCCCAACACTTTGGAAGGCTGAGGTAAGGAGATTGCCTGAGCCCACGGGTTTTAGAACAACCTGAGCAACTTGGCGAGACTTCATCTCTACAAATAAATCAAAAAATTAGCCGGGCATGGTAGTGCGCGCATGTAGTTCTGGCTACTTGGAAGGCTGAGGCAGAAGGATTGCCTGAGCCCAGGAGGTTGACACTGGGGTGGCCGTGAGTGTGCCACTGCACTCCAACCTGGGCGACAGAGTGAGACTCCAACTCAAAAAAAAAAAAAATTTGAATAATGAATTTATTTGTCATGTTAGATTTTTAGTCCACTCAAATTAACATGCCCAAAACAGATAGTATTAATTAAATTGAGGTGAGGTTTTTGTACTTTAGGGTGACATTCTTATATTTTGTGTTACTGAAATTTATCAACACTTTATTGGAACAGGAAAGTTGCATTTTCTAGTAAGGCTTAATTTTTCTATGTAGTCTTATATTTACAGTTGCTTAACTATCAAAAGATTGTGACAAAGCTTTCATTTCTTTTGAGATATTAAATACAATTCCAAGAAAGTTTAGAAAGTATTTAATGTTTGTTTCTGCTAACTAGAACTTTGTTTTCCTTAATACTTTCTTTTATTCTTATTTGTATTTTAAAGATGTAGGGTACAATTATGGATTAGGTAGATAAGTGGTCGTTGTACAAGTAAACTTTGGGTCTCCCTTTGGACCCCACTTCGCCTTGAGATCAGGTACCCTTATTGATAGTATGTGCAGCTCCCTGCCCCCCACCTGTCCCCCCGGCAGTTTCCAGCTACTGCCAATCTTTTTCTTATAGTGTTATGATTAATATTTGGGGTCTACTTATGATGAAAACATGTGGTACTCAGCTCCTTGTTTCTGTAATTCTTTCTTAGTCTTCTTTCACATACTGACTCAATTTTTCTTTCATGTATTCAGGCAGATTATTAGGAGCTTAAGTAAAACAAATCTAAATGCAAATTGATTGTGATTAATATATATTTAACATGCACTCTTAGAAAAATGCAAAAATTTTGCTTTTGTATGTTTTCAGGCAGTAGATCTTTATTGTCCACTTCCATTGCTTTATTCTTCCTAGTTTTTTCTCTGTGAAAAGTTAAATTTTAACTGGGCATGGTGGCTCAAGCCTTTCATCCCAGCACTTTGGAAGATGGAGGCGAGAGGATTGCCTGAGTCCAGGGGTTTGAGACCAGCCTGGGCAACTTGACGAGACCTCATCTCTATAATAAATCAAAACATTAGCTGGGTGTGGTGGCTCACTCCTATAGTTCTAGCTAATTGGAAGGCTGAGGCAGAGGGATCGCTGGAGCCCAGCAATGTGAGACTGTGGTGGCTGTGTGTGTGCCACTGCACTCCAGTCTGGGTAATAGAGTGACCCCAACTCAAAAACAAACAAAAAAAGAAAAGTTAAATTTTGCCTGCCCGTCATGTTACAACTTGATTCCTTAGCTGGAAGTACTGTATAGTCACTGCTGTTAGGGCAAGATAGAACCCTGGAATGTTAGTCATAATCTTTTGGAAACAGATTTTCTAAAGGACAGTCTTAGAAATCATCATTGTTAGCGCCAGGCTTTACCCTGAATGCAGTCCCTTGAAAGAGACCATCAGAGTATGGTGTAGAAATACATAAAAACAATCACCAAAAGGTTAAGTACTGTTCCAATTATGCCTAGCATGGTCAAGATAGATTCTTCTTTTTCTTTCTCTCTTGCTTCTTTACATCTTTTGCTATCATGATGACAGAAGTACTCGTTTTCCCAGAATATCTCTTTATCTAGAGAAAAAGAAAACAACTATAAACAAATCCCCAGAAAAGGTAACTTTGAGCTACGTAGGGAACTAGGAAATGCACCTGTTATATTAACCTGAACTAGGAAATGTACCTGTTAATTTCCTGCATAATTTTTAATGTTCAGTTCTGCTTTAGTCTGTGAGCATGCAGGAAGATGATAAAAATGGGTGTATTTTAATAGAATTTTAAATCTTGTGATTTAACAGTTGGACAGGATAATAAAAAATAAAATGAAAATATAGATGGTAGATGCTGCTATTTATATATTTTATATCTAGTAGCTGTAACTTTATTTTTAAAAGCCTCCATATATATCTAACTAAGCTAAAATGTAATGTAAACTGCAGTTGGTCAGGTAAGTATAATGATCATTTACCCATAAGTATAGGAATTTTTCTTACAGCTTTGTTGTGATATGATTGATATGCCAAAATGATGTGCATGCTTACGAAGACAATTTGATGAGTTTGGAACATTGACCTCTTTTTAAAGCAACCATTTTTGGGGATTGGACAGACTGGGGATTTAAGATAATTTTTCCTTTGAAGATTAGGTGATTATTGTATCATTATCTTTAGATTATTCTAGTACTGAAATTAATTCTACTTTGCTTATATTTTGAAAAAACATTGAAATTGTAGCTAAGCATGTGTATGTATGTATACATATTACATATATATATTCATGTATGTGTGTATATATGTGTGTATATACATGTATATTTTAATAAAATACTTATTTTCCCTGATTAAACACCATCACATATTTCAGTTTAAAATAATGGAGTTACTAAATATTGGAGTCTTAAGATAATTAAAAGGGAAATTCATGAGGAATACTTTGTTATCAAATGAATATATAGTCCACAGTGGTAACGAACGAACCTTTTCTCTTCATGGAGAGCTTCTGTTTACACTCAGAGAAAAAGAAGTGAACAAAACCTGGACAAACTTCATGTTTAAGACGGCAAATGTTTTTAGTATCTCCTGAGGGGCTGGGTCTTCTCTATTTATAATCCGTGGTCAATTTCACTGTAATTACTTGGTATATATTAATAGCCTCTACAAATAAGAACTAGCTCCCATTTTTAGCTCAGACTTATTTTTAGCTTTTTATATGTGCTGAATCACATATTTTGCAAAAAAAAATGCTGATGCTTATTTCTTATGTATTTTCTTCTTTTTTTTTTTTGATTTGGAGTCTCACTCTGTCACCCAGACTGGAGTGCAGTGGCCACTCCCAGCCACCGCAGCCTCAACCTGCTGGGCTCCAGCGATCCTTCCACCTCAGCCATCCAAGTAGCTGGAACTACAGGCGTGTGTTACCACGCCCGGCTCATTTTTATTTATTGTAGAGATGAGGTCTCGCCAAGTTGCCCAGGCGGGTCTCAAACCCATGGGCTCAGGCAGTCCATTCACCTCAGCCTCCCAAAGGCGCAGGATTACAGGCTGAGCCACCGAGCCCGGCTATGTATTTTCTTTTTGCTGAATCTTGACACTGCTCTGTTTCTTTTCAGCTGTTTGAAGATATTTCCCCCTTTGAAATGTTGTAGTTCTAAGTGCAGAAACATGTTGTTCCTCTACCTAGTGCGAGCCACTACTTTAAAAATGGGAAAAAATTTATTTATTGGCATATTTTTAATAATATCCCACACCTGCATCTGTAGCCGTTGTAGATGTTTCCAAGCTAGTCTGCACACCTTGTATGATTCATTAAGCAGGCACATCTGAGCTTTGGAAGGAAAATGTCTTTGCTTGTGTAGTGGTAAGCTGTGACGCCGATTCCACATGCACTTGGCACTTGCTGAGGGAAGGAGCTGCAAGTCCCACTTGCAGACACGGCAGTGCGTGACAGTGTCAGACAGGCACAGCGGAAGTGTGGCAAGGTGCTACATTGAAAGATACCCAGGGCTTCCTGATGAAGCAGAATTTAAGGGATTCAAGAAAGAAACAGCTGGTGTGCTGTTTTGTACTCCAGCAAGCAAGTTTCATTAAGGGTTTGTGAAATTTGTCCATTCATGTGGGTGCTCACTGACCATCCATACATGTTCATTTTAAGTACATGTCTTAAGAGGAGCGCATAGCTTAGCTCTCCCTAAGTTTTCCAAGTTCCCTTCTTTGGGAGAATTCAGAATCTTTAAGACAAAGCACTAGTAATCTAAAATTAGATATAGTCATGCGCTAGTTTCTAGACATAAGCATATTGCCAGATCCCCTAAAATCTTACATTAATAGAATTTAACTTAAAGATGAACATACTTGTTTATGTAACTAATTGTTGTGAAGAAAAATGCCTAAATACAAAGACTTGATTTTTTTTTTTTTTTTTTTTTTTTTGAGTCAGAGTCTCACTCTGTCACCCAAGCTGGAATGCAATGGTATGCTCATGGCCATGACAATCTTGACCTGCTGGGCTCAGGCAGTCCTTCACCTCAGCTTTCCAAGTAGCTGGAACT
Source organism: Carlito syrichta (assembly GCF_000164805.1). Taxonomy (NCBI): domain Eukaryota; kingdom Metazoa; phylum Chordata; class Mammalia; order Primates; family Tarsiidae; genus Carlito; species Carlito syrichta. The sequence goes on along the minus strand of NW_007249729.1, from coordinate 404,371 downwards.
ACAGGTGTGCACTACCACACCCAGCTAATTTTTCTTGATTTATTGTAGAGATGAGGTCTCGCCAAGTTGCCCAGGCTGGTCTCAAACCTGTGGGCTCAGGCAATCCTCTTAACCTCGGCCTTCAAAAGTGCTAGAATTATAGGCATGAGCCGCCACGCCTGACCTAAAACTTGATATTTTTAGTTTAAAATGCAGAAACTTGCTATTTTAAGATATTTTAAGAAGTGACTCTGTAATGAAACTTGTTTTAAGTTCTTTGTAAACTAGACACACAGTTTTGTTTCTCATATTGTTTGGACTATTCCCAACCTTATTGGCCAGTGCTAATTACCTGTTTCCATGACTTTGTCTCCGTTCTTCCTGATGAACAGAGGATTTTCTGTTTGTGTAACGCAAGCTTCTCAGTTGGCCTCTCCCACTGTCAGCACAGTAGAATAAAAGGAAATACCATGTTTCATTTACTTTAGAAGAGCTATCTTATTTTTCTGTGCCCATATACTTACATGTGAGTAGAATGTACCCATATCCTGTCATTTCTTTTAATATAACACCTTGTGCTTTATAAATTGACTTGTGAGTATTATATTTTCTAATTAATATTTGTTAATTATTAAATTTGAAATAATTTAATGTAATTTTATTATTATTATTTTTTTTTTTTTTTTGAGTTGGAGTCTCACTCTGTCACCCAGACTGGAGTGCAGTGGCCGCTCCCGGCCACCGCAGCCTCGACCTGCTGGGCTCCGGCGATCCTTCCGCCTCAGCCTTCCGAGTAGCCGGAACTACAGCCATGTGCTACCACGCCCGGCTAGTTTTTTTTTTTTTCTTGGATTTATTGTAGAGATGAGGTCTCACCAAGTTGCCCAAGCTGGTCTCAAAACCCTGGGCTCAGGCAGTTCTCTCACCTCGGCCTCCCAAAGTGCTGGGGTCACAGACGTGAGCCACTGCACCCAGCCAATGTTATTAATATTTTATTTGGACTTTTTCAGTCATAAATTGTATTCTAGTCTTTTTTAAAAATCAGCCTTTTTTTAGTCATTTCTGGGATTATCTTTTGTGTTTATATGAAGCATTAATTATTTCCAAATTTTAAAAATTTGAAGTTAGTAAACATATGTGCTTACAGATTTGTGGTAACCCCCTCTTTCCTTACTGAATTTAGACTATCCTCACCGTTATTTGTATAATCTAGAGGAGGTTTGTCGTTTTGTGTTTTTTCTTGCACTTGATAATGTCACAGCCATTTAACTTTTTAAAAAATCAGCATGTCCTCTTGTGTTGCTTGTGTTCTTATATAATTTTCTCTCAAAACTATAATTTTACTTCATACAGGTTTTTAATTAATGAACTTTATTTTTTAATGCACTTTTAGATTTACAGGAAATGGAGCTGATGGCACGAAATTCCCATAGAGACAATTCCTACCTGCAGTTTCTCTTATTCACGACTTGCGTTAGTGTGGCACATGTGTTATACTTAATGAACTTATAGTGATATGTTATTTTTAGCTAAAATTTGTAGTTTAAATTAGAGTTTGCTCTGTGTTGTACAGTTCAGTGCGGTTTGACAAATGCACGGTGTCCTGTACTGTACCATTAAGGGACATGCCGAAGTCCTCCCTGCCCTGGTATCCTTTTCATCCCTCACCCCCTTCCCTGCCCTCAAGCCTCTGGCAACCACTGTTCATCCTACTGTCAGAGGTGTGCCTTTTCCAGAAGGTCACATGGTAGGAATCATGCACTATGCAGCCTTTTCAGATTGACTTCTTCAATTTAGTATATACATTTAACTTTCCTCTGTGTGTTTTCATGGCTTGATGGCTCATTTCTTTTTATTACTGACTTTATTGATTTACAAATTTGTTTATTCATTTACCTCTTGAAGGACATCATGGTTGCTTCCAGTTCGGGGCAGTTAAGAATAAAACTACTATAAACATTCATGTACAGGTACCTCCCCCCTCCTTGTTCCATTAGTCTACTTGTCTGTTCTTTCACTAGTACCATGTTGTCCTAATTGTTATAACTTTATAGTCACATTGTATCAGTTCTCTGAGTTTATTGATCTTCAGTATTGTGTTGGCTATTCTAGGTATTTTGCCTTTCTGTATGACCTTAATCACTTGATCGGTAACCACAAAGTAACTTGCTGGAGTTTTGATTGGGGCACTTGTGCTGTTCTCATTCTCTCTGTATGCTACATGGCAGAGGCTTGACAAGAGAGGTATGTGCATGACTTGGTAAATGAGCTTGTAACGCAGTGCAGGTAGAAATCTTTGGCTTTCTGGCCACATTTATATCACCATCAATTTTAATCTTTCAACTACTTACATGTAGAAATGGAAACCATTCGAAACTTCTGTGGAATAGGGAAGACTTTCCTAAGGCTTCATTCTTTCGCCAATCCCAGATTGAAAGAGGCTGTATGATTGTGCATTCACGTCTCTGTTTTCATATATTTGAAAATTAAGCATGATTGTAAAATGTTTTTAAAACACATTTGCTTTTACTCACATACAGTGTAGTGCTATAAGAGCAGTTGAAGAAAATAAATACTCCAGTATTGAAAGGAGCAAACGTATGTGAACGAGTGCTTAACTAAAAAGAAAAAAAAAATTAGTGACAGCTTTAATGAGAGACAGTTTATATATCCTACAATTTCCATTTAAAGTATACAATTCCTTGATTTTTATCATATTCTCAGTTGCGTACAGCTGGCACACAGTTTATTTTAGAGCCCTTTTTATCACCTCAGGAAGAACCTCCATACCCTTAAGCTTCTGCCCCCCAGCCCTGAGCAGCCAGTGGTCTACTTTCTGTCTGTGTAGAATTGTCCTTTCTGAGCATTTTGTATAAATGGAATCGTATAATATGTGATCTTATTAATTATCTTTTTTTCACTCACATATGTTCAGGGTTCGCCAGTGTTGTTGCATGTATCAGTGCCTGATAACTTTTTAGGACTAAATAATATTTCCATTATATGGATACATACCGCATTTCTGTCAGTTGGTGGACACTTAGGTTGTCTGTACTGTGGCTATTATAAAAATGTGTCTGTGAACATTGGCATACAAATACCTATTGATGTTCCTGCTTTTAGTCCTTTGGGCACATACATAGGAGTGGAATTGCTGGGTCACATGATACCTCTAAGTTATTAACTGACTTTTCTTTTCTTTTCTTTTTTGGTAGAGGCAACGTCTTGATATGTTGCCCAGGCTGGTCTTGAACTCTTGGGCTCAAGCAATTCTCTCTCCTTGGCCACCCAAAGTGCTGAGATTAGAGGCCTGAGCCACCGCACCCAGCCAATCTGACTTTTTAAATTTCAACCTTCTTAGTGAGTGTGAGATGGTGTTTCACTGTGGTCTTGCTTTGCATTTCCCTGCTAATGATGCCAAGCATCTTTTCCTATGCTCATTGGCTCTTTGTGTATCTTTTCTGGAGAAATACCTATTCAGATCCTCTATCCCATGAGAGGGGACTGAGTAGGAGAAGGAAGCGTTGTCTTCTCAGCCACGCTTGGCTCCACCTTAGCCACAGCAGCGCCCACCTTGAAGCTCTGGGGAGAGGGGCCCTGGTTCCTGCCTGGAACCGGTGGGGTGGATTTTCTTTCCCCCGAGCTCAACTTGGGGAGGCATGGATCAGCATCTTGGTTCAGATACCATAGGCTTTTGCTTTTCTAACCGAGTTTCAGATTTTCTTTTTTTTTTCTTTTTTTTTTTTTGAGTTGGAGTCTCACCCTGTCGCCCAGACTGGAGTGCAGTGGCCTCTCCCGGCCACTGCAGCCTCCACCTGCTGGGCTCCGGTGATCCTTCTTCCTCAGCCTTCCAAGTAGCCAGAATTACAGGCATGTGCTACCACGCCCGACTGATTTTTTGATTTATCGTAGAGATGAGGTCTCATCAAGTTGCCCAGGCGGGTCTTGAACCCGTGGGCTCAGGCAGTCCACTCACCTCAGCCTCCCAAAGGCGCGGGATTACAGGCTGAGCCACTGAGCCCGGCTTGAGTTTTTTTAAGTAAATATTTCTTCACTTGCTTTATGCGCTTAGCACCATTTCCAGAGACTTTAAATTGCTTTGCCTTTGAAGAATATTTACCAGTCTCACCGGAGAGCAGATCTGTGGAGCTCCTCACTCTCATGCCAGCAAGGAAGATTGGGTTCTCATATGCTTTGTGCAATATTTCAAGCTCTCTTACTAACCAAGCATGCTCTGTTCTTACAGTGGGATACTTTGCATCCATTAATTTCTCAAAAGCAAAAACCATGTACCTTGTAATTGGTGGAAAGAGGAGGTTAGACCCTGCTGAGCATCTCATGTTTTTAAAATCCAACACACACTAAGTGTATGGCATCATGTGCTTCTCTCTGTAATGCTTTCGTGTTTAAACTTCAGTTTCCTTCAGAGTCCTCCCCGTGATGCAGTGCACCTATCAAGGCATCTTTTCCACTGTTCCGAAATTTTTTAACTCGTCAATTTTGATGATTTTCAGTGCTTCTGCTGCTTTTTTGTTTCACCTCTTCCACATCAGCAAAACATTTCCCTTTGAGGACTTTTTTTATGTAGGGAAACAAAAGAGTTGCTCGGTATGAGATTGGGTGTACAGTGAGGGTAGGGTACAAGGTTCATACTGTTTTTAGTCTAAAACTGCCAAACACTCAGCGTGGTTTGGTCAGGGTACTTGTAAATCCCCCTCAATCACTGAGGTTGATTGCAGCCTCTCACAGCAACGCTAGCTGGTACAATGATGCTGATGGGTTCCTAGAAAACTAACCAAGTGTGGGAAGTCTGTAGTACAAGAGGGCTGCCCTCTAAAAGATAATTCTGGGTTTTCTTTGGGTCCTCTTCTTGTAGAATGGTTGTTGTTCAGTAACTTATTGGAAAAGGGAAAAGGGTGTCAGGGCCTTAGGTCACATGATTCACAAAAGTAAATTCCAGTTGTGATACGGCCATGCAAACTGACAAAACATCGTACAAGCCTTAGAAGCAATATATGCTCCTAGAGTAATGAACCCATTCTTACATATGCAATTTAAAGAAAAAATTCCATTTGACTTATGGCTAGTAATTGAAAGTTAGTATAATCAACATTTTCTTTTTGGCTACAAGGAAGGTGGTTTGTTGAAATAGACTCTTGATAAACTGCAATGCTGTCTTTCTTTTTATGTAAGATATAATGACTTCATCGTTATAATTTAATTAAGAATATATTTCCACTTTATACTAATAAATGTATTTATTGCTATAATATATTATCTGACTCTTTAATCATCTCTCTATATAATATAACTAGCTATTTAGTTAACATTTCTTGTTCTTTGTCCAACTCAGTACCTTATCCATTTTATGGTTTTCAAAAGTGACCATTATTATACTTTGAACATTGGTGCCACATAGGCTTCTGTTGCGTTAGTCTATGTACTAATTAATTTGTCCCTTGAACAACGGGGGGGGGGGGTTAGTGTTGCCAACCCCCCACACAGTCAAAAATCCCTATATAACGTTACTTTCCCAAAACTTAACTACCAGTAGCCTGCTGTTGACTTGGAAGCCTTACTGATAACATCAACAGTCTCTTGATATGCATTTTGATATTGTATGTATTATGTACTGTATTCTTATAATAAGGTGAGCTAGAGAAGAGAAAATGTTGCCAAGGAAATCATAAGGAAGAGAAAATGTATTTCCCACTTATTAAGTGGAAGTGGATCATCATGAAGGGCTTCATCCCCCTCGTCTTCATGCTGGGGGGTGGGGGAGAGAGAAGGAGGAAGAGGATGGTTGGTCTTGCTGTCTCAAGTGGCAGATGCAAGAGAAATTCTACATGGAAGTGGGCCCTTGCAGCTCAAATGCGTGTTGTTCAAGACTCAGCTGTAACCTTAGGATCCAGGTAAAAGCTACATTGCCATGGACTTTTGTACTGCACACATTCTCACCTTGTGCTTTCCCCCCCTCCTTATAGTTCTGGACATGGCGAGACATGTGCCACTCTATCGGGCTCTGCTGGAATTGCTCCGGGCCATTGCTTCTTGTACGTCCATGGTGCCCCTACTGTTGCCTCTTTCAACAGAGAATGGGGAAGAGGAAGAAGAACAGTCAGAGTGTCAAACGTCTGTTGGTACATTATTAGCCAAAATGAAGACCTGCGTTGATACCTACACCAACCGTTTAAGGTACTATATACGTTCATTTCTCTTGACTTTGCCTCTAACAATATATATATTTTTAAACTCTCCGGGTGTTTTTGGTTTTCAGTGACATACAGCATTTGAACACACACACATAGCAAACAATATATAAATGTACAAAGAAAGAATATCCATCCAGATCCTGTGAATAAGAAACACTTATTCACAGTGTCTTCTCAGACATCTCCCTGTGTGATTGTATAGCTGTAAGTATGATGTTTTCTTAAATGCTGTCACAGTGTGCCTGTTGAACAAATGAGTGCTAGTTTCACTCAGTATTCATATCAGAAACATCTTTCAGTGTCAATAAATACATATCACTGACATTATTCTAAATATTTCTAATTCCCTATTGCATATAGATGCTATATTTTACTTAACCATTTTTTAGTGAATTATAGGTTATTTTTAGTTTATAATAACCTCATACATCTCTCTGGGCTTGTAGAAATCTCTGTAGGGTAGAATTCTAAAAGTAAAGTTTTTGAGTGTATGGATTACTTCTGTTTTATTTTTATATTTGTTAAAATTCATGCTGTAAACTTTAGAAGTTAAAAGAGTCAGTATTTGTTTAGAATTTATAATAAAGTTGAATGTTTATCCTTATGGGAAATTGAATTTTTAAGTTCCTTTTAGTTTGTTTATACCTTAGCAGTCTCAGAAGATGAGTTCTATTATCAAAAACTCTTTTTTTTTTTTTTTTTTGAGTTGGAGTCTCACTCTGTCGCCCAGACTGGAGTGCAGTGGCCGCTCCCGGCCACCGCAGCCTCGACCTGCTGGGCTCCGGTGATCCTTCCGCCTCAGCCTTCCGAGTAGCCGGAATTACAGGCATGCGCTACCACGCCCGGCTGATTTTTTGATTTATTGTAGAGATGAGGTCTCGCTGCCCAGGCGGGTCTCGAACCCGCGGACTCATGCAATCCACTCACCTCAGCCTCCCAAAGGCGCGGGATTACAGGCTGAGCCACCGAGCCCGGCTCAAAAACTCTTTTAAAGTAACCTAGAAAACCTTTTCCTTTCTCTAGCAGAATCTGTTCAGTGGTTAAAAGTTTTCCTTAAAGATTGCCTAATTCTGACTTTTAAGGCACTTATACTGCTAATGGAAGTTTACTCCTTTGTCAGTTGCCTTTGAGACAGTTAATGTTCTTTACCATCTTTGTGCTATATTTGCTTCACTTGATTTTGCTTTTTTTTTTTTTTGAGTTGGAGTCTCATTCTGGCACCCAGGCTGGAGTGCGCTGACACTCTCACAACTACTGTAACGTCATCCTGCTGGGCTCAGGTGATCCTTCTGCCTCAGCCTTCCAAGTTGCTGGAACTGCAGGCATGCGCCACCACACTTAGTTAATTTTTTGATGTATTGTAGAGATAAGGTCTCGCCAAGTTGCCAGACTGGTCTCAAGCCCATGGGTTCAGGCAGTCCTCTCACCTTGGCCTCCCAGAGTGCTGGTATTATAGACGTGAGGCACTGCGCCTAGACTGATTTTGCTTATTTTTTAAGAACCTACAACAGTATAGGTCAAAAGATGCCAGAGAATTTGTCACTTTACCTTTGAGGGAACAATCAGCTTATCAGATAATCCTGGTTTTGTTGGATTAATGTGTTGTCATTATCACTTTGAAAACTTAATAGCAGCCGGACTTGGTGGCTCAGCCTGTAATCCCGCGCCTTGGGAGGCTGAGGTGAGTGGATTGCCCTAGCCCGCGGGTTCGAAATCCGCCTGGGCAACTTGGTGAGACCTCATCTCTACAATAAATTGAAAAAAAAATCAGCGAGGCGTGATAGCGCATGCCTGTAATTCTAGCCACTCGGAAGGCTGAGGCGGAAGGATCGCCGGAGCCCAGCAGGTTGAGGCTGCGGTGGCCGGGAGTGGCCACTGCACTCCAGTCTGAGCCACAGAGTGAGACTCCAACTCAAAAAAAAAAAAAAAGAAAGAAAGAAAGAAAACTTAATAGCTCATTGCCAGACAGTGAAAATCCTAAGGTAGAGAAAATATTAAAATAAGAGCCAGTTGGTACGGACATAAAAAGCTATAGAGTCACATGAGTCTGTTACTAGGGAAAGAAAATATAAGGTATATTTTCTTTGATAGTATGACTTTTTTTTGTGGTAGAGAATTGTGTTATATTTGGTTCCATTCTGTCTTATAGTCCCCAAAAGTCTTTCTGACTCGTAACTTAGGAAGTCACTGTCATTAGATAAGAATAGTGTGGTATCATAATTGAACTGAACATCTGATTGTCTAATTGAGCCAATGTCTCCTTAAGACATATCTAATAGACCATCCTGTTCCCTGCCCTGGCCATCTGTGTTCCTTACTCCTATATGATCAACATGTCATTCTTGACAAATCAGTTAGTATAATATACACTGAGCTTTGAAATTGCCCTCACATCTTTTTAGGGGAAATCTTGCCCAGTATTTCTGTACCTTATATTTCTGTGTTTTGAGCTGATTATGTTAGCTAAACATTGAACATTTATAAAGCTTTGAGTGTTTTTTTACCCAGAAGTATTTTATTTCTTAGATGAAAAATTGTATAATGATTTAGAATATTATTACGTTGGTTAAAAACAGCATCACAAATTTATAGTGTTATAAATGTGAAAATTAAACCAGTAAAATAGGAATATCTTTCTTTAAACTTTATATTTCCTTAAGTATAATTTCTGTTATGTCCTGAAAAAATGGAGTTACAGAGTATTGAATTCTGAGATAATCATAGAAGATCCTTATTGCAAGGAATTTGGACACCTTCAGTGCCTCTTTGGTCTGTTTTTTTCCTTAAATTAATATATTTCCTGTTCACATAACATACTGTATAACTTTTTTGAAAAAAATCTTGACTTCTGTATAAGATGTACTAATTAATTCACTCTGAAAACTTAATTTCAGATCAAGGATAACTGAGCTTCATTTAACTTTTTATTCTCTATTTGATTTCCTGGAAAAACTGGAGCTCTGTGTTTTTCTATTTGATTAACTGGAAAAACTGCTCTTTAAATCCTTTCATTCTTTCTTCAACCAGAAAAAAACCTACTTCAGACTTACAAAGTATGAACCAATAAAACATGTGTATGGAGTTCATAATAATGGTTCACAAAACTTGCTCATTTCAATGATGTTATCTGTACAGTGGTCCTGTGCAGTAACTATTTTTAGTAGCTCTGGTGTACTGATGAAGATGAAGACACTCAGGTGTGTTTTATGTTAGGGACTTGATCATGCTTTTAGTTGAGCCCCTCATGGCCTCTGTTACCCTGTGCAGCCTGTGTTAGGAAAAGAAGTCAGTGAAGACATCTGTTATTGCATCCCGACTTTCCTTTCAAGGGTTGTGCATTGAAAATTCATTTTCAACCTCACAGAGAGTAAAATCTATACTTTTCCATCCTGTCAAGACTCAAGATGTATTTCTTTTCAATATAATAGAGCTCACAAAATAATCCAATTTCCTATAGAACTTCTATCCGCAGAAACTGACCTAAGTTTAATTTTAACAGTTTCAAATGAAGTGCAAAGCGTCCTCTCCCACCCTCCTGTCTGCCTCACCCCAAATTCTATTTCACAAAAACCCTGGAGTATTCTAAGGAGGATTAAGGAAGATATGTTTTGTTTATGCATCGCTTTTAGGATATCTTTTAGTGCTTTTTTAGGGTTTGGAATTATGACTTTAAGTATTACACACTCAGAAAATTATTACAATTTTTTAATCTCTATTCTCGCTAAGAAATCTAAGCATGAATAAAGTACATGTATGTGGTATAGGTTTTTTTAAAAAAGTAATACAGAGCAAGTAATCGTTTGCTGATTATATATTTTAATGCCTTTTCCCCCGTACCTTCCTTCTCTTTTGTTATTTCTTTACCAAGCATACACAGAAGACTTGGATTTTATTTCTTCAAATGAAATTTTTTTGAATTTAACTCTTTGATCATCTTAGATAAAGAAAAAATAGCCGGGCTCGTGGCTCAGCCTGTAATCCCGCACCTTGGGAGGCTGAGGTAAGTGGATTGCCTGAGCCCATGGGTTCGAGACCTGCCTGGGAAACTTGGTGAGACCTCATCTCTTCAATAAATCAAAAAATTAGCTGGGTGTGGTAGCGCGCACCTGTAATTCCAGCTACTTGGAAGGCTGAGACGGCAGGATTGCCAGAGCCCCAGCAGGTCGAGGCTGCAGTGGCCGGGAGCGGCCACTGCACTCCAGTCTGGGCGACAGAGTGAGACTCCAACTCCAAAAAAAAAGAAAAAAGAAAAAATAGATGTGCTATGTACTCTGAAGATCTCTAGGAATGACCATGATTTTCATTGAAATTATTTTGTGTGGCCGGACACAGTGGCTCACACCTATAATTCCAGCACTTTGGGAGGCCAAGGTGAGAGGATTGCCTGACCCACAGGTTCAAGACCAGCCTGGGCAATATGGTGAGACCTTATCTCTATAATAAATCAAGAAAAATTAGTCGGGCACGGTGGAACATGCCTGTGGTTCCAGCTACTTGAGGACTGAGGCGGAAGGATCGCCTGAGCCCAGCAGATTGAGGCTGCAGTGGCTGTGAGCATGCCACTGCACCCCAGCCTGGGTGACAGAGTAAGACTACGACTCAAAAAAAAAAGAAAAAGAAAGAAATTATTTTGTGTATGTTATATTTAGAATTTTTGTTTTCTTTTAGGAATGAGAAAAATTAAAGAAAATGTTTTGACCAAATACAAAGAATAAGTTTACTGTCACTGGTGGGAATAACCTAGTTGAGATGATCCTATCTTGAAATTGTTATATCTGGAGACTGGTACCTAAACCCAGTTATTTTGATCTAATAATTGAAAAAACGAAGGAGATTCTGTAGGTTAGTGTTCCCAAGCCTGAACCCTTTTCTATAAGAGGAAATGGAAGGGTATCATAGAGCTGGAAAGGCAGATCATTCATCTGGCAGGTATCTGCTTTGTACGTGGGAAATGCAGTGCCTGATTATAAGAAAGATCTGGCCTGGTCACAAAAGCATTACTGATTTATTCACTTAATAGATGCTGATTGAATGTTCATGGCACATAACAAGAAAATTGAGTTTTCTTTCTTTTTTTTTGAGTTGGAGTCTCACTCTGTTGCCCAGACTGGAGTGCAGTGGCCGCTTCCGGCCACCACAGCCTCGACCTGCTGGGCTCCGGCGATCCTTCCGCCTCAGGCTTCCAAGTAGCTGGAACTACAGGTGTGCGCTGCCACGGCTGGCTAATTTTTTTTGATTTATTGTAGAGATGAGGTCTCGTCAAGTTGCCCAGGCGAGTTGAGTTTTCTTTCTAAGGGGCTAACATATACGAGGGGGACCCAAAAAATCCCGAGATCTACCTATAAAAAATTGTGTATTTATTGTTACATGTTTAAACTTCATTCACCTTAAAGTACTCTTCGTTGGATGCAGCACACCTTTTAAGATGCTTTTTCCACTGCTCAAAGCAGCTTTTGAACTCAAATTTGGGTGCTTTGTAGTGCTTTTGCTGTTTTTTGTTTCACCTCTTCCACATCAGCAAAATGTTTCCCTTGGAGGACTTTTTTAATCTGGGGAAACAAAGAAGTCTCCCGGGATGAGATCAGGTGACTAGAGAGGGTAGGGCATGGGGGTCATGTATGGGCAGTGTGTTGTCATGGTAGAAAAACCAGTCACCTGTTTGCCACCAAAAAATTCGCTGAAGCTGAACTCAGCCTCTCACAACACTAGCTGGTACACTGATGCCAATGGAGTTCTAGAATACTTATCTAGCAGGGGAAGCCAGTACTACAAGGGGTCTTCCTTCCAAAAGATAATTTTTCTTTCTTTTTTCTTTTTTTGGTCCCTCCTCAAGAATGGGGGGAATAATAAGCAGGCAGTTTTAATAACATCATATATGGCATGTTAGGAGTACCAGACACTACAGGGAAACCAATCCAGGTTTGGAGGCATAAAGAATAAGTAGATTTTATTTTATTTTTATTTTATTTTTTTTGAGTTGGAGTTTCACTCCGTCACCCAGACTGGAGTGAAGTGGCCGCTCCCGGCCACTGCAGCCTCGACCTGCTGGGCTCCGGCGATCCTTCCGCCTCAGCCTTCCAAGTAGCTGGAACTACAGGCGCGCGCTACCACGCCCGGCTAATTTATTTATTTATTTATTTTTTAATTGTAGAGATGAGGTATTGCTGCCCAGGCGGGTCTCAAACCCGCAGTCTCAGGCAATCCACTCACCTCAGCCTCCCAAAGAAAGGCGTGGGATTACAGGCTGAGCCACCATGCCCGGCTGAATAAGTAGATTTTAATTGAATGAAGAGCTGCACGGGATGGAGTCCAGGCTGTGAAAGCAACATGAGCAGAGAAGGAAAGCATCACAGTTCAGGGAACCTAAGAAGTTGGGTGTGCCTAGGTCTGGTGGAGCTGGCGAGTATGGTGGGAGATGAGGCCAGGGAGGAAATCAGAGGCTAGAGGATGAAGAGAGATGTGCCCGGAGGTGCTTACCGTTAAAGGGAGTGCTCGGCCGCAAGACGGTTTCCAGAGAGATCGGATTGGAAGTGCATTATGGAAGGGTGGTCTTGTAGAATAGTTGAATGGTTGGGGTGGGAGCTGTAACAAGATGAACCTACCTGGAAGTGATTTTGTTCTTCTCATCTCAGCAGGTAGAGTGGTGTGTGTGTGTGTGTGTGATCTTTCTATCATGCCATTTCTGAGAACTGAGAATTTGGTATTCATTAGCACTCTCACTCATATATTATGAACTTAATATTAGTAGGAAATCAGTTCCTAGGCAGAAATACGCTCCACATTCAGACATGGGACTTAAAAAAGCAATCCTGTAACTCAAACTTTGAGACACTTACTAACTGCATTATACTCAACAGAGTCCAGGTGCCGTGGCACACACAGATGGTCCTGGCAGCATGACTTCCTTTGTTCTCAGATAAGAGTCTGCAGTCTGTAATCCCAAGCAGAGGTTTCCAAAACTGCTTGGTTATATGACCCAATAGGCAGAAAGCTATCATCTGTTGGCCTCCTAGAGGTTCAGTCATTAGTAGAGAGCCTTTTTACAGTCCAGGAGTGCCAGGATGAGACTACATGCATGTTCACATGTTCCTCTGCTGTTTCCTTAAAGCTGTTATCCAGCTAAAGTAGTAGACTTGGGACACCTGTACAGCATAAGTAGGTTTTATAAATAGAATTTTTCTAGAGCTCTTTGTTACTTTGAAATTATCCAAAACTAAGAGCGCTCCTAAGATAATGGAATTTTATAAATCAGATCAGATACATCAAATAGTTTTTGTAATTGAAAATGGAAGAAACATTTTCATGACAGAGATTCTTTGTCAGCCTGGGCATTTGTGAGGAAGAACTTTTAGATCTTACACCGCCTGTGGTATTGTTTACTGAGCATTTTTCTTTGGAGCAACTTTTTAAAAATAAGTTTCTCCCCCTGCTTCATTTATGTATTATTTTTTGAGTTGGAGGGGGTCTCACTTTCCCTCAGGTTGGAGTACAGTGGTACAGTCGTGGCTCACTGCAGCCTCTACCCCCTCAGCTTAGGCAGTCCTTCCACCTCTGGCCCCTAGTAGCTGGAACTGCTAGTATGTGCCATGCTAATTTTTTTATTTTTTGTAGAGACAAAGTGTCACCTTGTTGCCCAGGGTGGTCTTGAACTCCTGGGCTCAAGCAATCCTCCCTCCTCAGCCTTCTAAAGTACTGGGATTACACGTGTGAACCACCACACCCAGCCTCTAGCTTTTATTTAGAGAGGAAATTTCAAATTACCACCAGAGCAGAAGAACCCAGTATCATTTCCTATAAACTGAATATAGTGTAAAATTGAACTATTTACTGTGAATAAAATGGTGTTTACTTATTTATCCTAGAAATATATTAGCCCATGTGCACAAAGAAACGTAATTAGGAATAATCCTTCCCATTTTGTCTATAAAATAAAACAATAGAAAAATAAAATGTGTGTTCATCAACAGAGGATTAACAAAATCACAAAATACTCATGTAAATCATGTGACAGTATAAAAGAATGAAGGAGTTCTGTATTTTTCAACGTTAAGAAAAACTCTTGGACGTATCATTGAATTTACAAAAGGAAATTGAAAAGCCCTAAGTGCAGTATGATGTAGTTGTTTATAATATAATTGATATTGAGTAAAGTTGACCTTTTTTCTTTGGTGTTGTACAGTTTTATTAATTTTAGCACGTGATTATATTCATATAACCGTAACCACAGCAGGACATACAACAGTTTTATCACCCTAAAAATATGTCCTGGTGCTATCCTTCTGCAGGCAAACCTTCATCTCACCCGTAACCACTGACAACCACTGATGTACTTTCCATCACTGTAGTTTTGCCTTTTCTGCGAATGTATGGGGAAAAAAAGTAAATAAACTAAATTAGAAAGAATCTTTATTCCCAGACCTGCTCTCAATTTAAAAAGGGAGATTTAGTAAATGCTAAAGAATCATCAAAGGCTTATTGAGACCTTTCCTTTCATGACAGCTTTTTTGCTGTGTGATTTGGCTGTTTTTAATACCATATTTAACCACCATTTAACATCACCCTTCACTTTGGGTAACACTGTTTAAAGATATATCCTCAAATCTAAAAGTAGAGGTGTTTTGCAAATATAAACTAACAAAATATGTAAAGGAGAGCAAATGGGGAGGCACAAGTCACTGTGCCCGGCTTCGTGGTTCTTTTTTTTTTTTTTTTTTGAGTCAGAGTCTCATTCTGTCGCCCAGGCTTGAGTGCAGTGCCACACTGCTCATGGCCATCGCAGCCTCAATGTGCTGGGCTCAGGTGATCCTTCTGCCTCAACCTTCCAAGTAGCTGGAACCTACAGATGGACGCCACCATGCCCAGCTAATTTTTTGTGATTTATTATCCAGTCGAAGTCTCAACAAGTTGCCCAGGCTGGTCTCAAACCCCTAGGCTCATTCCTCCTCAGCCTCCCAATGTGCTGGGATTACAGGCTGAGCCACCGCACCCAACCTCCATGGTTCTTTAACTCAACATGCCTCTCTCCTTTTTATTTCTTACTTTCCTGCTTGCAGTGACCCACAGTGTCTCCATTTGGCCCTCTATCTCCAGGACCTTCCAATCCAGGTCTGTCTTGTGGTTCCAGGATTTTGCCCTTTTCCTTCAAACCAGATCTCTTCTTTATTTCAGAGTACTTCCCTGAGTATGGATCAGTATGATTTTCATAAAGAAGGAGTACCCCCTTCTTCTGACATATGAGGGAGCACTTGCATTTTAATAGAATGTAGCCCAAGTAATTCTTGGGCGAAGGGGTACATAGGAGATGCGTTAGTTTGTTGCCTTCTACACCATACTTCCTTTTGGTGAGTAGACCAGGTAGAATCAACATTGCATTTGTATTACTGAGCTTTCTAATCATCCAAAGGCTGAGTAAGGGTGACTGTTTAGTGAAGTTACATTGGGTTGGCATGGCGACACAACTCCATGGGAATGTCTTTTATGCCCTGTCGTTCTCTAATTATAGCATTTTCACTATTTTATATAGTAATATATATGATATGTAGTCATATATACATGTATAGATAATAATACATACACACATACGTATATCTGAAAAGTAGCCTCTGAATTTTCCGTTTTGAAATAGTAGACTATAGGGCACATTTCAAATCTTCCTCAGTAACAGTTCTACCTTAATAGATGATTCTATCTACAATTGGTGACTGATATTGACAGTAATCTGATGGGAGTGATATCTAAGGTACCACCTAGGGTACTCCACAAGGAATGAGTACACTTCTCATTTATTTATTTCATCTTTCCTGGCTTATCTAATTAATTACTCTGGTGACATTACAGGGTAGCAGCTAGGAGTGTGACTTACTGCGATTTAGTCTTCTTTTAAATCTTGACAGTTCCTTAGGTAGTTGTTATTTACTGTATAAATTGCATTAAAAGCTTCATGAAGACAACATTTTAATATTCTCTGGTTCATGAGTTCGTGTTTCTGTAAGCTACTAACTCTCCTAACATCTCCTTTCAAGATTCACAGTTTGTAATAACATGGTGTTAATTTAAGTATAAAAGTTAACTTGGACAAACTGACTAATATTGCTGTTGTTTGGTTATTAGTAAGCAGTTGAATTAGGACAATTCAGGGATAACATTCCTTCTGGAAGTGCAAATGATTAGGAAAGTATATTTTTTAAGAATAGAGAGTGGGCTGGATGCAGTTGCTCATGCCTATAATCCCAGCACTTTGGGAGGCCGAGGCGAGAGGATTGCCTGAGCCCACAGGTTCGAGACCAGTCTGGGCAATTTGGCAAGACCTCATCTCCACAAAAAACTAGCCAGGCATGGTGGTGCATGCCTGTAGTTCCAGCTACTTGGAAGGCTGAGGCAGAAGACGGTCGAGACTGCGATGGCTGTGGGTGTGCCACTGCCCTCCAGCCTGGGTAGCAGAGTGAGACTCCAACTCAAAAATTAAAAATAGAAAATGTTATAGTTAACCCTTTCCAATATTTAACTGAAAGACAGACAAGATTAAACATAAGTAATTATCAGGATTTTCTTCAGAAATTAAGGTTTTTTAGGAATATACGTGACATTTCATAATTAGCTCAATAGCATCTTGAAAGTGTATCTTAACTGCACCTATAAGGTTAAATATCATGTCATTTTCTACTTGGATCATTTTTCTACCATCATCTGTCACTTCAATCCTAAACAATAAAAAGTGGCACAGTTCAGGATGCTGCCATTAGGAAATTTTGTTGTTTTTCCTTGTTCAGTTGAAATTTTTAAATAATTTTATACTGAACAAACATGGTAAAATGGTTGATTAGACCATAGATTCTATTTGATTTACTTTATTTCAGGGAAACTATTTGAGCCATCTGAGTAATCACTTTACTAGAAAGATGAGAAAAATTTCCAAATTAATAACAAACTCTCCTTTTCTCTACTTGTCTGCGCTATTGTACTTAGGCACTTACGCAGAATTGAAAATAAGGACTTAGCGCACACTCTCAGGGAAATTCACTTCCTTGGCTAGTGCTGGAAAGCGTTTTTTAACCATAACTTTCGTTTTTCAGATGCCATCAGGGTGGCAATATTCAGACGCTTTGTGAATAAAACCCTTTTTTTTCTTGCCTAATGCAGAAAAATGTACCAGTTTCTCACTTATTTTATCCCCAGGATCTTAATTTCTGGCTTCCTTCTTTAATTTTATCATTTTTGCGTGTTATACTTTTGATGTTTAGGCCTGTAAGCCATGCGGAGAAATAGTTCCCTAAGGATCAAGAGGAAAAGAGACCAAAATTAGCAGGCAAAGGATATAGAGCAGGTGTGAACAGTGTTACATGCAGAGATGACCCAGGATAAGATGTTGACTGATGCACAGACTTAATATCATTATACCTCATTTCATGCCAACTAAGAGGGCGCAAAACCTGGGAGCAGTGAATTTTCAACATGTTTAGATCGGTGGCTTAGGCAGATAGAAAGCAACAGTATTTCCCACATTTCTTTTGTTCTACCAATTTAATTTGGATTAGAATAAAATTTCTGTTCCACACTCTGTGATTTTATTGATTTTCCTTCTTATTTCTTGAGAACAAGATAATGTGGGTAAGCTACCATAAATACATGGTTACATATAGTTATGTAAAAAATATAAGGAGGTAATAATATCACCTTAACTTTTGTGTAGGATTTATAGTTTCAAAATTTCCTGCATTTATATCGGTCTCCCTGTTCTATGTAGTAGGTAAGAAAATATTTATTATCCTTATTTGATAGAGGATGAAACTATTGCTTAGAGTTAAACATTAAAAACTTACTAAAAGATAAGACAGCTGGGAATTAGCCTCTAAGACTCTGGAGGTCCTGTGGTTCATTATGGAAAACAGTATGCAAAAAGACCAAGTTATGGACCCATTGTCTGGATGCTCTGTGTTCCATGCACCACTGCTACCGACCAAGTAGTTCATTGGTTGCTTAGGTTTTCTACTTGTCTAATGGCCATACTTGAGCCTGAAAAACTCTTTGATCAAAAGCCAAAATACAACTGATTATCTTTTTTATGAGTCAGAGTCTCACTCTGTTGCCCAGACTGGAGTGTAGTGGCATGCTCATGGTGCCTGCAGCCTCGACCTGCTGGGCTTAGGCGATCTTTCCACCTCAGCCTTCCAAGTAGCTGGAACTATAGACACATGCCACCACACCCAGCTAATTTTTTGGTTTATTATAGAGATGTGGTCTTGCCGTGTTGCCCAGGCTGGTCTCGAATCTCTGGGTTCAGGCAGTTCTCTCACCTCAGCCTCCCAAGGAGACCACCACACCCAGCACAACTAATTATCCTCATACTAAGTGATTAAAAAATAACTTTTTGTGCTAGGTGCAGTGGTTCATGCCTGTAATCCTGGCACTTTGAGAGGCAGACGCAAGAGGATTGCCTGAGCTTGGTTTTGAAACCAGCCCAGGCAACTTGGCAAAACCTTGTCTCTACAATAAATCCAAAAATTAGCCAGGCATGGTGTCACGTGCCTGTAGTCCCAGCTACTTGGAAGACTGAGGCAGAAGGTTCTCCTGAGCCCAGCAGGTCCAGACTGCAGTGACCATGAGCAGTGTTCCATTGCACTCCAGCCTAGGCAACAGAGTGAGACTCTGACTTGAAAAGTAATTCTTTTAAAAAAAATTATAAATTGGCTTGGTATTCCTACCTCAGTAGCATAACATATTCATATAAAGTGATCATTTTATTCTTTATCAGACTGCATTATATGAGCTGTGTGTTTCAGGACTATTTCCACTATCTTTATTATCACAGACAAAATCTCAAGTGGTCTTAATTCCTGAATTTGAAGTGTAGTGCTAAGTAAGATTTAGTTTATAACAAGTCTTTCTGGACATATTATAGGTAGTATCTTATCCACTTTATGTATAGATTTTTAGTGCTGTAAGAGACTCCTGAGAGTTCAGATTCCTGCTTTTTATAAATGAGGAAAATGAAGTCCATACACATGATGATTTGTTTTAGGTTCTTAGATGCTTGGTGGCAGAGCAATGATAAGAACTCAGGGCTGGGCTTGGTGGCTCAGTCTGTAATCCCAGCACTTTGGGAGGCCGAAGTGAGTGGATTGTCTGAGCCCACAGATTTGAGACCCACCCAGGCAACTTGGCAAGAGTTCGTCTTTACAGTAAATTTAAAAAATTAGTTGGGTGTGGTAGCGCGCGCCTGTAGTTCCAGCTACTTGGGAGGCTGAGGCGGAAGGATTGCCGGAGCCCAACAGGTCTAGGCTGCAGTGGCCAGGAGCATGCAGTGGCCAGGAGCATGCCATGGCACTCCAGTCTGGGCGACAGAGTGAGACTCTAACTCAAAAAACAAACAAACAAACAAAAAAAAACAGCTCAGATTTCTTGATTTACTAATCAAATATGTTTATCTACTATATTGCCAAAGAATAATTAGGTTTGTGCATTAGTGATTAATTCAGAATGGGGAGGTGGGCTTGCTTCTGAGCTGGCTTTAATATTTAAGATAGATAAAAATTCTGTTTAAATGGTAATAGTGAAGATAAATGTTTTTAAGTTGAAAACATAGGGCAACCCCTCTGGGTCCCCTTCCACTGTGGGAGTTTTTCTGGCCTCTTAATAAATCCTGCTTTCTAAAAAAAAAGAAAGAAAGAAAGAAAAACATAGGCCTGCACAGTGACCTTAGTGCTTTGGAAGGCCAGTGCAGGAGGTTTGCTTTAGCCAGGAGTTTGAGACCAGCCTGGGCAATATAAATATATCGAAACCCTATGTCTACAAAAAATTATTTTAATAAACAAGAAAGAAAAAAATCTGCTTTTAACAGTTTTAAAAGTAAATACTATGTGGATTTTACAGAATTTTAATGAAATTTTTCTTTTATTCATCTTTTTTATTCCCTTGAAGGATTTCTGATTGCCTGTGATAGGGTATAAAAAGCGCCGTATTCCACTAGGTATGCATCGCACTCTGGTTTTGCCTGGTTAATAATTACTGGCTTACCAAAGCAAACTAAGTCTCACTGTGTTTTGTTATCTCTCTAGTATATGAGCAGCAGCAACTTCACATAACCACTTACACGAGGACTGACAGCTTTTCCCATTGGATGTTTTTCTCGCTCAACTAATTAATAAAATTAATTGATTAAGAATGAATTGAGGCCAGGCATGGTGGCTCATGCCTGTAATCCCAGCACTTTGGGAGGCCTAGGTGGGAGGATTTCTTGAGCCCAAGAGGTTGAGGCTGCAGTGAGCCATGATCATGCCACTGTACTTCAACCTGGGCAACAGAGCAAGACCCTGACTCAAAAAATTGGAATGAATTGAAACTATTTTTCTTAAAATATCTTAGTTATTGATATACATATTTTTCCTCTACTATCTTGTCAAGCCGAGTTGGTCTCCACTTATATAGATTAGAATAACGTGTTGGTGATAAAATTATTTCCTGTATGTTGCCAAAGGAAACCCATCTCCCCTATACACAGACAGTATTTTTTACATTTTCTGAATTGTATTGCTACCTTAACATACTATATTTCTAATGTCTTTAACTCTTTAGTCAAGAAGAAATTATTGAAGAGTTTATACAACAATACTTGATACTTAGAGAGTAAGCAAAAACACTTGTGCTGTTTATGACCAGTAATTGTTTAACATTTTATTTTAGACTTCTAAAAAAGATAACCTGAAAGAAAGTCTTAGTTACCTCCATTAATAAAGGAATTTGTGTCTTGAGTAACATACTCTTAAATTTGTACATGTATATTGCTTTCACTTGAATTAAATATTTTTGTTTAGTGGAAAAATTCATTATTTTGTCAACAAAATAATCACACTATGAAGATGTGACCCCCCTCAGCTTTTACATGCTAGAGGACCCAGTGAAATTCACCTCCGGCTGATCATTCCAGCCTGTGTTATCCCAGAATGAAGTCAGAGCATAGCTGTAACTGGTTGGTTCTACTTTTGAACATATTTGACACTTCATGGGTCCCTTCAAGCAGGAAATGGCAAGTTATTTTCTCTCTGCTGTCCTGTGCAGGTTTCTCCTGCTGTACTCCAGTGGGGAAATGATCATATTTAGTATATTTAGTCTTTGATAGTTTCACCAAAAATTTGATATGGACTGACTGCCAGTCCAAAAGTCTAACTGCTATCTGGACACGACACAAATGACTCTCTGTCTAGTGTAAGGGTTTTGGACATTGGACTTCTCTCTGAATAGCACTGAAGCAAGCATCTCGTGTTGCCATTTGTCTTACCTATTGCAGTGTTTTCCTGATGGGAAGTTGCTCGTCATATTTTTAAATAACTGAATTCCCTTGTAGAAGACCTCCTCTTCCTTTTTATACACCTAAGAGGTGAGACATTCCGTTTACTGAGGTCTTATGAAGCATATCTCCTATCAGACTCTGTTATTTTGGCCCCCTTAAGCTGGATCTCCTAGGACTCTGTCAGTTACCAAAGAGTTTTAGTTCCAACCCCCCTGGTTTGGTGTCTATTGGAAAAACATTTCCTAGTTTCTCCTCTTTTACCTCTATCTTCCATACGAAATGCAAAAGACCAGTTTTTTTTAGCCATGTAGCATTTGTTGTATTTGTTTAAACTGTCTTCGTTCAATTACCTTAAACAAGTTCAGTTGTTCGTCAGTCTTTTACTTGCTGCCAGAGATAGATGGAGACATTTTAATATCTCGCCTTTGCCTGGTTCGGGTGGGTTGTCCCATGGCAAACAGGTGAAGCATGTCGCTCATGGCAATTCTATTCCACAATAGCATTTGGTACCATCATGATGTCTGGTGATGTTCAGTATGGCCTAAAAATTACTATATTTGTGTCTAATATGTAAATCAAGGGCTTGTTTTTAAAGGCTTCATATACTTGTTAAGTATTTTCTTCTCATATTGCTCACTTATGCTTGCCAAGACAAGGAAGTGTTTTTTTTTTTTAAACTTACACTTAAATCATTAAAAATTAAACTACTTCAATTTATAAAGAGTTTAAGTAGAAACGAAAGGGAATCATAGAGTTAGAAAACTAAGCTTTTAATGAATTATGATAAACATTCATCAGATGGAGATCTTTGCCTGTTTAGGTGCCTTTCACAAATTGTTGTTATACATTTTTGGAGACATGGGAGGCAAACTGTTCTCCGCAGTGTCTTTTGTCCCGCTCCAGCTGCCTTCAGCTGTGTTCATCCCACTCCCCTGCCCACTGCAGTAATTTATTTCAAGTCTTTCAGGTTACCTTTAGTCTTGTTTTAAACTGTAATTCCTGGCAAGGAGCTTTAGAACTGAGGAGCACAATGGGATGAATTTTTTTTAGTAAATGTAAAAGCATCATTCTCTTAAAGTTCTAGAATCTTCCAAGGGGCTAATTCTGGATAGTTCTGGATCTGGCCCTTTCAGCATGTGGTCTGCAGAGAACTTCTCCAAGTGTTTCTGCTTTCAAATGTTTATTGCAGCTCTTCTGGCTTTAGAATTAGGAGTGCAGGGGTTAAAGAGGTCTCTCCCTCTGCTCTGTCAAAGAAAATCGTTGTACTCTGCTGTTTTCACTTAATGGATTTTGAAAGACCATAATTCTGATGTGTCTTTCGGCTTCCTAATTGTGGCTGAATTTGGGTGGAGCATTAATAGAGTTCACTGTGACTGAATGTTGAGATGTGGCCTTGTGTTTTGTTTTCAGGAGAAAGATTTACCCATTTTGCTCATATCCTACTTGAGGTCATGTGTCACAGAGCCAAGATGGTCTTATTTTATTAGCTATTGAGTGGAATTCACAGCATAGTGGGAAATGTTTGCAGATAATCCTGTGCCACAGTAGAAACCTCAGTTGCTTCCTCGTATTTCTTCAGGGCAGTGATCTCAGCCAGATGCAGCGTCTGCACAAGGCAGCGGATGCCATGGTAGCGCCGTCGCCGATCCCTCTTACCATGCTGGAGCCATTGTCAGTGTCAGAGGCCACTTCCAGCTAGTTGCCTTGAACTCAAATAGCTTTTCACAGCCTTCAGGATGTGAGCCAAGGTATGGCCTTTTTTCATGAGCTGGGCCTGCACATGGGTTAACAGTAACCTGCAGCTTTTATGGAAGGAGCCTGCTGGCTGTAGTGCCAGACAGTGACTGCTCGCAGCCATTGGTAGGCAGGGAGTGTGTGTTCTTCCCATATTTGAAGAACTCTCGCCTTTTAGAAATGATTCCTTTTTTCCTGTGTGTTTTTGTCAAAGAGACTATCTCATTAAAAGGTCTAATTTACATCTGTTTTCTGATTCGACTATTGTCTTCATTATGAGGTATATATGATCATTTCCTTCACATATTTGGTGTAAAAAAGAATTTTTAAAAATTCTGTGAATTCTTGCACCATTTTTTTCTTGTTTAATTGTGGGCCAAAAAAATTTACCATCTTAATTGTTTGCACTATTTTAATAATCTCTTACTAATCTTCTTTTAAAAACTGGAAGTAAGAAATTGATATTCATGAATAGGGCTTGAAATGTAGAATCGATCAGTACAATAAAGCCCCGAAGTGGATTAATGCAATTCACTCTCCATGCCAGAAGTTCTTGTTTCTTCAAGTGAAATCTTTGTTAAGGGTACAATGAATCAACAGATTGATGATAGACTTAGGACATCATCTGTATTTTATTATGGCAGTAGCCATAACTGTTTATTCAGACAACTTACTATTGTTTTCGTATTGTACTTCAGTAGCCCTGTTACTAAAGAACCCTTTCAAGCCCCAGTAAAGGAGCATCATTTACAACTGGGGGGTGGGGGAGGTGACTTTGTAAATTCACAGAGTCCTATTAAGCACTTTTCGCCCTTTTCTTGATTAGCTGTGTTCGACACTGATTAGCGGTAGCTACTGATAAATGCAGGTGTTGAGAATCTTTTCAAGCTCCTCCACCACAATCATATCTTTAATAAGAAATGGACAGACTCACTATTAAACTGTAGTCTCACATTTATTTCTTAGCATAAAAGACAAAATGTCTTAGTTGACTCTAACAGCAAAATTAACTGATACTTCAGTCTTAAAACAGTCACTATACTCTCGCTATGTGTACATGCAAACACATTTTCATAGGCATTTAAGTTGATGACTGAAATGGTATACAGTAAAACGTCTGCCAAGAGGTTCCTTGAGTGGCACAGGAAAGTGACCACATGTTTTCTGTGACTTATAGATCAGGGAAGATAAGAGAACTTAGGAAAAAAGGCAGTCATCCAGGAACGTCCTATGTCTCGTTGGTTCAGTCATCTTGCCAGGTGGGATAGTTTTTACCTCATAGTTACAAGTGTCTGCAGATACTAGTTTTGACATGCTTTCAGGACCACATACAAAACACACACCTGATAGATACACTGTCTCGGTTTACCCAATGGCCTCTTGGTTTACTCCTTATTATCTACCTGGAGATAAACACTGAATTGCCTCTGGGCAGATTTTTGTTTTTGTGATAAGGAAAGGTTCATTTATATGTAAGTGATATAGTATTTGACTCCATGTCCACTTTGTGAAATATTATTATTTTTTGAGTTGAAGTCTCACTTAGTCGCCCAGACCTGCTGGGCTCCGGCGAACCTTCCGCCTCAGCCTTCCAAGTAGCTGGAACTACAGGCGTGCGCTACCACACTCGGCTAATTTTTTGATTTATTGTAGAGATGAGGTCAAGCCAAGTTGCCCAGGTGGGTCTCAAACCCGCGGGCTCAGGCAGTTCACTCACTTCGACCTCCCAAAGCACGGAATTACAGGCTGAGCCACCGAGCCCGGCCGTCAAATATTATTTTAATATAATGGCCAAGTCCTTTTGGTGGTAGGTATACAACTAAAAAAAAGTGATGTGTACTTTAAATCATACCTTAGCATAAATATTTTAAACTATTTGTGTACAATTTCAGTTTGTTTTTAAATTATCTATTTAAAGAATTATCAAATGTTAATTTTTAAAAATCTAAGTAGTAGTGTAAAGGTATTTATTACATAAATAACATGTTGAGAATTGGACTAGAAGAAAAGGAAATAATGCTTAGTTGTGATTTTCAGTGTGTGTTGTATTAAACTACTACTATATTCATCTAGAAAATGTAAATAGATGTTTTAATGCTGATACACTGATAATTTGCTGTAATACATCCTATCATAATATTAATTTGATATGAGGTTGGGTATATTATAAATCCTGATAGGAATTAACAGAATAATAGCTTTAAAATGATTATGCCCTAAAACTTAGCTTAATTAAAAGGTTCAGTGTAAAGAAGCTTTATATTAAGATATTCAGTAGCGAACCTACATTTTACCCTGAAATGTTTATTTTTTTTCTTGGAAATGTATTAACTCTAAGTGAAATACAAATCATGTTAAAATTAAAAAACTGTATGTAGTTCTTTGATTCCCAAATCTTGGAAGACAGAAGCTAGGCACCTGTCACTTTAAGTATAGAAGTTACTCAGTTTGTTTTTTAAAGTGTGGCTCTAAAAATATATCATATATCAGGATCTTTTCTAGTTTAACATTTGTACAGTGTGTATCGCTTGTCTGTTTTTAACATTCAAATGGAAAACCTTTATTATCCTAGGCATTATTAGCCTGTGCCTTCAAAAGCAACTTCAACCACCGCCTTTGCAGATCCCGTGTATGACCAATGAAGTGCATACCATTGCTTTTATTTTTAACAATGATTCTCAACTTGTGGGTGTTTGTTTTCCAGCCCTAGTCTTAATTTTCTTTGCATTTCTGTTTATGTTTAAAAAAAAAATTCAGATCTAAAAGGGAGAATGTTAAAGCAGGAGTAAAACCAGATGCGTCTGACCAAGAGCCGGAAGGACTTACTCTTTTGGTGCCAGACATCCAGCAGACTGCCGAGATAGTCTATGCAGCCACCACCAGCTTGCGGCAGGCCAACCAAGGTAGATGCTGCTCCGCTCATGCTGCTTTGCTTTGATCCAAAGATGTTCCTTCTGCCTACTGAAAACTGTCTTTCGTTTTCTCTTTGTGTTGATGGTTTTCTTGCAAGCTTCTTTACCTCCACATTTTGTTCTCTGTCAAGTTTCGGTCAGTCTCTAGTTTTAGAGTATTGAATTCCACTGTGAATGGTCGCTAAGACCAAATTTAGGAGGCTGAAAACATGTGTCCTCAATTGTTCTTCCTCCTGAAGGTCATGAAAGTGAAACTTGCCTTTGTGGAAAATGGTACAATAAGACTATGTGTGAGAACTGAGTAAAATTGATGTTTTTAGGTATTAGCAACAGAAGATGATGATCATGCATTACCTATTGTTTCATTTCTGCTGTTTTTAAAGTTGATTAGGTTGTTTCCATATTGTTATATTTATGAAAGTCTTTTATTCTCAAAATGGTGAGATGGGGAGATAATTGTGAAGAGTTTGATTTTTTTGGAATTCAAAATTTGAACTCTGGTAGTAAATTATTTTTAGTTTTAATCTCCTAAAATGTATACTTACATTATTTGTCTTGAAATATTAACTAACAGAAAAAAAACTCGGTGAATACTCAAAGAAGGTGGCTATGAAACCCAAACCTTTGTCAGTATTAAAATCACTTGAAGAAAAATATGTGGCTGTCATGAAGAAATTACAGTTTGGTAAGATGAAATTTTTTATTTGTTTAAAATCTCACTTTCCATTTTTTAACAGTGCTGGCTGTTAACATGTGTTCTAGTCTAGTAAATTAAAGATTTTAAGAATTGCTTGTGTATGCATATAAAAATGTTTTATCATCTTTGTCTATATTTTTAGTTACACTTGGAAATTGCAACTTGAGTAGAAGGACCTTAGAATCCTAGAAGAAATAAAAGCAGAGCTAATGTCTGAAAACAGGCAGCATGTGTGTTTGTTTCTTTTACCTCTCTGTCCCTATACAACCTGGCCTGAAGGAAGACATGACCTGGGACTTTGAACTGAGTTACTCTTACCATTTTAGATTTCCATGAGATTCATCTTTAGAAAATGTCATTACACGTAGTTCAGTTCTAGCCATTCCCATTCAGAACTCTTTAGGACTGATAAAGGGATTGTATCAGCACCCTTATGAGTAAACAGACAACCGCCCTCCAAGGTTTGATGACCACCTTCTTTAGCTGTTATTGTCTGTGGTTCTTTTCCATCCTTGAGAACCAGTCCAGAAAACTTCAATTATATTTTTTTAAATGCTGACATAAAATTCAGAAAATAGATTTTTGCCATACTGTCTGAAACCTCAGTGTAAATCATTTAGCTCTTGCTCTGTTTTCCTCTCACGTTTGCCATAACAATCATGAGATAATAGATATGAAAGTAAGTTATACTTTTGTTTGCAGTTTGATTGGTGTCTCAATAAATTAAACAGCTTTTGAGGGGGCAGTGCTTACCGGGTTTGGCAATCTAGTCTGTTCCTCTCACGCGGAGTGTATTAACTTGATTTTTTTAACAATACTTTTGAGGAATTATTGTGTTGAAAATTATTTTTTATAAGTATTAAAAGCCAGGCGTGATGGCTCATGCCTGCGAGAGGATTGCCTGAGCCCAGGGATTTGAGACCAGCCTGCGCAACTTGGCAAGACCTCCTCTGCACAATAAATAAAAAAAAAATAGCCAGGCTTGGTGGTGCCTGCCTTTGATTCTAGTTACTTGGAAGGCTGAGGCAGAAGGATCACCTGAGCCCAGCAGGTTGAGACTGTGGTGGTCATGAGCATGCTCCTGCACTCCAGCCTGGGTCACAGAGTGAGACTCTGACTCAAAAAAAAAAAAAACTTAAAACAGGTGCTTTATTTGGTTTCTGTGAATTTGATTAAGCATTACCATTTGTAGCTTCTTTGGACTCTCTTTAGTGTCTATACTACTTTATCAAATAGTTCTGTATTATTTAATTTAATTTTATAAATTACCCCAGAACTTTGCTGCCTAAAGCAACTGACCTGTAGTATCTCACTGATTGTGTGGGTTGGGAATTCAGAGCAGTCAGCTCACTGTTTGGCTTCGGGTCTCTCATGAGGTTGCAGCTGAGATACTGGCAGGAGCTCCAGCCACATGAGGGTTTGGCTGAGCTGCTCATTCTTGTGGCCCCAACAGGGGCCTCAGCTCCTTGCCATGTGGGCGTCTCCATAGGGCTTGGTAAGTGTCTCCACATGCCAAACCCAGCTCCCTCGAGAGAGGCCCTGGATGTCACAACTCCTCTGAGGGACCTAGTCTTTTATTTATTTATTTATTTTTTTGAGTTGGAGTTTTACTCTGTTGCCCAGACTGGAGTACAGTGGCATGCTCCTGGCAACTGCAGCCTTGACCTGCGGTAATCCTTCCACCTCAGCCTTTCAAGTATCTGGAACTACAGGCACGTGCTACCACGCCCGGCTAATTTTTTGATTTATTGTAGAGATGAGGTCTTGCCAAGTTGCCTGGGCGGGTCTCGAACCCGTGGGCTCAGGTAGTCCACTCACCTCGGCCTCCCAAAGCGCTGGGATTTCAGGCTGAGCCACTGAGCCCGGCAGGACTTAGTCTTAGAGAGTGTGTACCATCTCTAAGTCTAGCCCTGACTCAAGGATTAATTTCTACCTTTTCAATAGTGCCAGAGGTTTCCTGAAATGTGTTTGTGTACACATTTCAGGAAGTAAATATTAGAGTGAACTTTAGATTTTGTTCCACTTACTGGGTCATCAAAAATATAGCTGTTAATGACTTTAAACAGATACTGTAACATTCTTGTAGTTGAAAGTGTCTAATTGCATTCCATCTCTGCAAAATCTTTTAAAATTATTTGTTATTATTGCTTTAGAAAGCAGCATTTATTGAAAGGACGGAAAAGTTCCCACGGTGGAAGGGGACCCATGGGGGTTGCCCATTATTATTATTATTATTATTATTTTTTTTTTTTAGTTGAGTCACACTCTGTCGCCCAGACTGGAGTGCAGTGGCTGCTCCCGGCCACCACAGCCTCGCCTGCTGGGCTCCGGCGATCCTTCCGCCTCAGCTTTCTGAGTAGCCGGAACTACAGGCATGCGCTACCACGCCCTGCTGATTTTTTGATTTATTGTAGATATGAGGTCTCGCTGCCCAGGCAGGTCTTGAACCCACGGGCTCAGTCAGTCCACTCACCTCAGCCTCCCAAAGGCGCGGGATTACAGGCTGAGCCACCGAGCCCAGCTCATTATTATTTTTTAATTTGGAGTCTCATTCTGTTGCCCAGGCTGGGGTGCAGTAGCACATTCATGGGTACCACAGCCTCGACCTGCTGGGCTCAGGCAATTTTTCTGCCTCAGCCTTCCAAGTAGTTGGGACTGCAGGCACACATCATCATGCCCAGCTAATTTTTTGATTTACTGTAGACACGAGGTCTCTAAATTGCCCAGGCTGATTTCAAACTCCTGGGCTCAGGCAGTCCTCTCACCTCTACTTTTCAAAGTGCTGGGATTACAGGTGTGAGCCATGCCCAACCTCCATCTCTGTAAATTCTTTAGCTAGTTCTTTCAAGTCAGAAAATTTCATTTCACTGGCATGAGTATGTTTAAGCATCCCTGGGTGTGAGAAATTCTGGTTTAAAGTTATCACCTCTCAGAAATTCCGAGTCATGTGTCCAGAGCCCTTTTTTAATGTTAGCCATCCAAGAGGAATCTCTCATATCACACACAATAAACTTTCCAAGTTGGACAGGGCTTTAAACATAATCAAGTTTTGCTACCCATTGACTTTCAGAATAATTCAGAAAAAATACAAGTTGTCTGTTGATGTTTTTATAATAAACTGCATCCTCTACCTTACATAGCAAACATTTTCTAGTATCACGATTCTCCTGTAACTTGATACACATTAACTATCTGAGATTCCATGACATGATGTCCTGTCCTGTGTTTAAACAGTAAATGGATCTCTAGGTTGTTTCCAGGTTTCCAGTCGCATGTGCAACATCTTAGTTCCTATTGTTGCTTGTAAACATTTGTGCACATCCAGGAATAATTCCTTAGGACAAATTAATAGAAGAGGAATTGCTGAGTCCAGCAGGGGGTGCATTTTTAGCAGCTGGCTATTATCTTTGAATGAGCCATTCAATACAATGTTGGTGTCAGTAGACCCTGTAAAAGTCAGAGTAATCGTATCCCTGCGGTATGTGAAAGACAGAATTGTTGGGCAGATGAAGTAACTCCAGTTTACAAGTTTACTGATAGGAACCAGTGAGAAGTCTTGCTGAGACGTCACACGTTTGATCAAAAACAGTTATATGTACTATGTGACTTTTAAAAAGCTCTTGAACTTGCTTACTACGTTAGATTATATTTATACATAATTGATGGTGGTTTCTACATAAAATGAATCAGGTTTTTTCTCTTTGTTATACTGTATACAGTATACAGATTTGTTATACTGGAGTGCGCAGACCTGATGGTCTTTATAGGTCTTTCCCTTTTTCTAGATTATAAACTCCTAAAGGCAGATATGGTTCATCAGTATCATTTGACCCTAAGAATCTAGCCTGGGACCTTGCACTTAGTATGCTTTGAAAAACTTACTGAATTAATGCTAATTATAATATAGATCAGTCTTTTTCCATATATTTAGAATTGTATGAACATACAATCAAAAATTATCATTGCCTGTAATGACAGTATTTGCCCTTTCTGGTGATTTAAATTTAATTTTGTGATTTATTTAAATATCTTTGTTTTATACAGTACTGGGGGTGTTAATCTCAATTAGAGGTAAAATTTATCGCCATACCACCTTGAATGTGCCTGATCTTATCCGAATAAAAGTTTAAATCCACTTTTTTCTTTCTGTTGTATACGTAACTTACAGTTAAATAATAACTCTGTATCCTTCCAGAGCCGCCTCAATAAATGGTTTAGAATTTGTTTATTAATTATATTTTGTCAGAGTACTTGTAAGATAGTTTTTTTCTCCTGAGTCAGTGAAACACTACCCTAATAATCTTTTATTCTAGTAACATAAATTCCTGAAGTAATGTAAAAGAAAATTTCAGCCTGGCATTTCTGTTCTGTAATTTCAAGTCAATGCAAATATATAAAGACTGGTTCTGTTTTTTTAAAAATGAAATCTGGCAAGAATATCTTTCTGTAATTCTGTATTCTGAGTTATTTTGTCAAAATATTATACATTATCCTAGAATAACAGATCTACTACTTTGCATGATTATTTAGCTATGTGATGTTATCTACCGGTGTGTCCATGCTTAGACTGGAACCATCTCTCGCTTGTCCTCCCAGTTCTGATTGTCCCCCCTCCCCAAGGGCTGACACTATGGCGGTCACGGTGCTCCTCCACGCTGCAGTCCTGTCCCATGTGGACGGAGAGTACTAATGATTTTTGTCATTATAACAACATTCTGGTTCCTTTTTTTTTTTTAGTGTTTTTTTTTTCTCTTCTTTTAGATACATTTGAAATGGTGTCTGAAGACGAAGATGGGAAATTGGGTTTTAAAATAAATTACCACTACATGTCTCAGGTGAAAAATGCAAACGATGCCAATAGTGCTGCCCGAGCGCGCCGCCTGGCCCAGGAAGCTGTGACGCTCTCAACCTCACTGCCTCTATCAGCATCCTCTAGCGTGTTTGTGCGCTGTGACGAGGAGCGACTTGATATCATGAAGGTAAGAAAAGAAACCCCTCTCCTATCTTTCTGACTTAACTGATTGCTCAGATATTCAGCAAAACACTAGAGATAGAGTGAATTGTAATAAACTTAATAACACTGTTGGTTATCATTTCAGACTGGAGTCCTTTTCTAATATAATCCAGAGTATATGAATCAGTCTGCTTTCAAAATAAAAATTAGGTGCCAGGCACATTAGCTTAATTCCTATAATCTTAACACCTTGGAAGGCCTAGACAGGAGGATCCTTTGAGCCCAGGAGTTGGAGACCACTGTGGGCAACATAGCAAGATTCTGTCTCTACAAAAAATAATTAGCTGGGTGTGGTGGCACACACCTGTAGTCCCTCTTACTCAGCAGGCTGGACAAGAAAATTGCTTGAATCCAGGAGTTCGAGGCTGCAGTGAGCTTTGACCACCACTGCACTGGTAATGGAGTGAGACCTTGTCTCATAAACAAACAAACAAATAGAAAATGTCAAAGACCCCTCTTTCCTTTTTTTTTTTTTTTTTTTTGAGTTGGAGTCTCACTCTGTCGCCCAGACTGGCACTCTGTCACCCAGACTGGATTGCAGTGGCCAATCCCGGCCACCGCAGCCTCGACCTGCTGGGCTCCGACGATCCTTCCGCTTCAGCCTTCCAAGTAGCTGGAACTATAGGCGCAGTATGAGCTACCACGCCTGGCTAATTTCTGATTTATTGTAGAGATGAGGTCTCGCCAAGTTGCCCAGGCAGTTCTGGTACCCGCGGGCTCAGGCAATCCACTTACCTCAGCTTCCCAAAGGCGCGGGATTACAGGCTGAGCCACCGAGCCTAGCTGAACCCTCTTTCTTAAGCAAAGACTGTCTGTGTGCAGCCTGTCACAATATCAAAGGATTTAATGCTGATCAGTACAAAAAATATATAGGATTTCTATTTTGTCATCCAAGATATTTCTTATGTGTTTTATTTTTATTTTTATGTTTATTTTTATTTTTGAGTTGGAGTTTCACTCTGTCACCCAGACTAGAGTGCAGTGGCCGCTCCCGGCCACCGCAGCCTTGACCTGCTGGGCTCTGGCGATCCTTCCGCCTCAGCCTTCCAAGTAGCTGGAACTATAGGCACGCACTACCACGCCCGGCTAATTTTTTGATTTATTGTAGAGATG
>NW_007249729.1:339698-371136 GCF_000164805.1 Carlito syrichta | reverse complement strand
AAAAAAAAAAAAAAAAAGAACCAAAAGCAAACACAATATCACTCTTCACAAATTAGGCTTTTTTTTTTTTCCCCTAGGGAACTTACATATTTTCAAATCCTTAATATCTATAAATTAAGTAATGGTAATATAATAATAGATAATCTCTACCTTTACATTTAACAAAGAGTGGGGATCTGGCCTTAAATTCCAAGTGATTGCTGCATCAAAAAAGTTCAAAACACTTGACACCTGAAAGAAGTTTTCTTTACATTTGTGATTTATTCCACTAGATATTCTGTCTCCCTTAGACACACAGCTACAATGATTGTGACCCATGGGCATATGGGAGGTTTTGTGGGTCTGCTTGCTTGATTGGCTTTTGAGTCCTTTTTCTGTAGAGATCTCATGGACCTTGCCTCTGTGGCCACACTCTTACCAGTTACTTCTTAAAAGCAGTATCCTTTCGTGGGATCATTACCCAGGAAGGTGTTTTACCACTAAATGGACCCAGAGGGTCAGATTTGTGGGTTTGTCTTTGCTAAGGTCCCGACACAGGTCACCAGTTGCCACAGGTGGAGACTAGTGCCAGTTGCCAGCACGCACAACTCTGAGGATAAAAGACTCTGATGCCCAAGCATTGCATGATCGATGCCCAGTGACTGACTCAGACGAAATTCATAAGTAATTCTGGTTCTCACTGTTGGGTTCTCTACTGTTCCTTGAACTACTGGTAACCCTGTGAGAAATGCCTGCCATTTTCTCAAAACTTTTTTGTCATAAGACATTACATGAAGACGCTTTTTTCCTTGTTAGCTACTTGTCAGTGTCCTAGAGATGAACGCAGAGAAGTAGTTTGTTTATTTTTTGAGTTAGAGTCTCATTCTGTTGCTCAGGCTGGAGTGCAGTGGCATAGTCATGGCTACCGCAGCCTTGACCTGCTAAGCTCCGGCTGTCCTTCCACCTCAGCCTTCCAAGTAGCTGGAACCACAGGTGCACACCACTACATCCAGCTAATTTTTTTTATTTATTGTAGAGACGAGGTCTTGCCAAGTTGCCCAGGCTGTCTCAATCCTCTGGGCTCAGTCAATCCTCTCACCTCGGCTTCCTAAAGTGTTGGAATTATAGGTATGAGCCACTATGCCTGGCCAAAGTAAGTTATTTCTTAAAATAGCAACTTACATGAAGATGTAAATACCCTTATACCTTTAAGATACAATAATGAATGTATGGAGGATCTCAAATTGTTGAAAGTAGGGAGCACTTCATAAGAAAAGTAACTTACTATTTTAAATGGTATTTGAGTTTTAAGGTAACAGACAAACTTTAGTACTGCCGATAAGGCTTCTCTCTAACAGCCCATTTTCACCAAGACCAAGTTACTTTAATTCTAATCCAAAGCCATTTCCTGAATGTGTGCTTATTTTTTTTAACTTCTTTTTGACACATTCTGGTGGAGGTGCATGCAGGAGAGGACTTAAATCTGGAATTACCTTTTGGAGGGCAGGCCACTTGTAGTACAGGCTTCTCCTGCTAGATAAGTATTCTAGGAACCCATTGGCATCAGTGTGCCAGCTAGCGCTGTTGTGAGAGGCTGTGTTTGGTTTCGGTGAATATTTTTGGAGATTCTTTTAGTGCATTTGTCCATTTCATGATGGGTGATTTATGAGTGCACCTGCCCACACTGCACTGAGTGTTTAACAGCTTTTGACCAAAAATGGCATGACAACCCCTGCCATGCCCCACCCTCTCCATTCACTCCATCTTGCCCCGAGCGACTTTTTTTGTTTGTTTCCCCATGAAAAAATCCTCAAAGAAAAATGTTTTGCTGGTGTGGAAGAAGTGAAATTTAAAAGTGTCTGAAGCCGGGCTCGGTGGCTCAGCCTGTAGTCCTGTGCCTTTTGGAGGCTGAAGTGAGTGGGTTGCCTGAGCCCATGGGTTTGAGACCCACCTGGGCAATTTGGCGAGACCTCATCTCTACATTAAATCAAAAAATTAGCCGGGCGTGGTAGCTCGCACCTGTAGTTCCAGCTACTTGGAAGGCTGAGGCCGAAGGATCGTCAGAGCCCAGCAGGTTGAGGCTGCGGTGACTGGGAGCGTGCCACTGCTCTCCAGCCTGGGTGACAGAGTGAGACTCCAACTCAGAAAAGAAAAAAAAAATGTCTGAAACACTAAAAAGATATCCAATTGATGGAGTTCAAAAACTGCTTTGAACAGTGGAAAAAATGTCTTGATAGGTGTATCACATCAAATGGAGAGTGCTTGTAAGGTATCTGAAGTTCAAACATGTGAGAATAAGTACACAATATTTATAAATTTGGGGGTTTTTGGAGTCTCCCCTTGTATATGCTGTCAGAATGCTTTTTTAATTTCATGTTGGATTATATTTTTCTAAATATCCGTGTTTGGAATAGTAATGTGCATTTATTTCTGTGTGCTTGTATATGTGTGCTAGGTTCTGATAACTGGTCCCGCAGACACCCCTTATGCAAATGGATGCTTTGAGTTTGATGTATATTTTCCCCAAGATTATCCCAGTTCACCCCCTCTTGTGAATCTAGAGACAACTGGTGGTCATAGCGTGCGATTCAACCCAAACCTTTATAACGACGGCAAGGTAATGTAATTGCAGTTTTTTGTTTCTAATGTCAGTGTATTATATACAAAGATTCTTTGTAATTTCAACAAAAATTGTGCTTTAGCTATCTTCTTTCTAAGAGAAACTGAAGCATCGCCTTCATGTTTCTCTTTCCGGTGTGCACAGATTAGCTTGAGAAGGAACAGGGAAGGAACTGAAAAGGGCAGAAACGTTCAGTGTTCACAAGCACTTAAGTCTTCAGTTACCAGGGGCTGACTTAGTTAACACACTGATGCTACCTGCTGAGAGCTGTCCCAAAGCAGAGTGGAGCAGACAGTGTCTGTCTTCTCCTCCTTCGTTACTTTGCATCTCTCCAGTTCTAGTTGTCTTTTCACAAGTACCAGAAAGAAGAGGAATGGCAAAAGCATTTCACAGCAACCTCCGTGTTCCTTTTTTGTATATCATAACTTTTTTCGCTGTCATAATTACTTTTATGTTCCACAATGAACACTGTTATGAAATTTTTTTTTTAGATTAGGAAATATAGTTTATTTAAAAATTAAATTAGAAATAGAGAGAGAATGGAGATTCACCTCCCCAAGGTATGGGAGGAGGCCAAAGTTAGGAAACATGACCGGGCCATAGCTCAAAGAGCACATGGTCACACCATAGCTTAGCAAGCCAATGGCAGCAATGACCTGGCAATGGCCATGAACTTACTTTTTAAGTGTAATTTATGTTAAAATGTGCTGGGTGCAATGGCTCATGCCTGTAATCCCAGCACTTTGAGAAACTGAGGCAAGAAGATTGCTTGAGCCCAGGAGTTCAAGATCAGCCTAGGCAACACAGTGAGACCTCTTTTCTACCAAAATAAATAAGTACGCTGTGCATGGTGGTACGTGCCTGTCGTCCTAGCTACTCAGGAGGTTGAGGCGGAAGGATCACCTGAGCCCAGGAGGTTGAGGCTGCAGTGACCCGTGATCATGCTACTGCATTCCAACGTGAGCAACAATGAGACTCTGCCCAACAACAAAATAAAGGTTTTATGTTTTCTTGTATTAAAAAGAGGAAGATACAGTCCCATTAAAAAAAAAAAAAAACTGATGAAGTATAGTAAAAATCATCTTACATGACCGTAAATATTATAAAATTAGATTTGAGAATCATCACTTCTCAAAATAATTGTGGACAGTTTGATGAATTTCAGTTCCATCTGTGCTGATTCTTTGATGTTTCAAAATCACTGGAAGGTGAGAAGGAATACGTAGACTTCATAGGCAACTGCAAGTGTTGTAGCCGTGTAGGCAGAAGAATACAAACTGCCATAGGAAGTCACAGGAATGCTCAAGAGATCATGGGGGTATGACTACCATGAAGACACAAGGCTTTACAGATATAACTCTTTGTCAGTCATTACTGAAGTTACCTGCTAAATGAACTAATATATTTTGCATTACTGCTTTCACAGAGCATTGAAAGAGGAGTGAGGAGCTGAACCTCTGCTTTTTTTTTACAGAACCACTTATTTTCCAAATCTGATGCCTATTACATGAAACTATACATTTAGCACTAACAATTCTGAAAATCTGAAGAGTATGTTTTTATGTTGATAGAATATATGCCAGAAGAACATATATAATAGGCGCTAGTTTTATTTTTATCATGAGTAGTTTACAAGTACAGTACAATAAAATGTCCCCAGTTCTCTTTTTCTGCTGAGTGATCCCTGGGAATCCTTAAGACCCCTTCGGGACACCTGCAGCGTCCTCCCTTTTTCAATTTCTGCTTGTCTAAGGCCAGATTTGATCCATACATTTCAACCAAAACAATGTATTGCAAAAAGCTAGTATGAGGGCAGCTGTGACTTGAGCTCTTGTCTTTTAAGCCATAGTCTGTTATTAAAATTTAGAAAGAGATTTCAAAAATGTGAAATAGTTTTCTTCCCTAAGAACTTTTGTTTTTTGGAAAAGAGTTACTTTTCTAAAAACAGAACTACCATATGACCCCACTGGGCATATGTCAACAGGAGAGGAAATCAGTATAGTGAAGAGACGCCTGTACTCCCTATTTATTGCAGCATTACTCACAGTAGCCAAGATAAGGAATTGACCTGCATGCCTGTCAGCAGATAATGGATAAAGAACATGTATATAAATACATGGGGATACTACTCAACCTTGAACGGCAGAAATCCTATGGGTTGTTTTTTTATTTGGGGTTTTTTTTTTTTTTTTTGAATTGGAGTCTCACTCTATCACCCAGGCTTAAGTACAGCGGCACACTCATGGCCACCGCAGTGTCAACCTGCCAGGCTCCGGTGATCCCTCCTTCTTAGCCTTCCAAGTAGCCAGAACTACAGGTGAATGCTACCATACCTGGCTAATTTTTTATTTATTGTAGAGGATGAGGTCTCGCCAAGTTGCCTGGACTGATCTCGAACCTGCGGGCTCAGACAATCCACTCACCTCGGCCTCCCAGAATGCTGGGATTACAGGCTAAGCCATCGAACCCAGCCAATCCTGTGGTTTGCAGCAACATGGATGAGCCTGGAGGACGTTATATTAAGTGAAATAAGCCGGGCACAGAAAGACAACATTGCATGTTCTCGCTCATATGTGGAAGCTAAAAAAGTTGATCACATAGGCATGGAGAATGGAACGGTGGCTGCAAGAGGAAGGAAAGGTGGGCAGGGAGGTGGGTGACAGTGAGTGATGGATCCGAAATTACAGCTAGATAGGAAGAGCGGGTTCTAGAACTCTGTGCCACTGTGGAATGACGGTAGTAAATAACAATTTATTAGATTTTTTCAAATAGCTAAGAGAGAATTTTGAATGTTACCAACACAAAGAAATGATAAACTTTTGGAGTTATGAATTTGCTAATTATCCTGATTTGATCATTTGTATCTCACAAATATGTACAATTGTGTCAATGAAAATATGTATCTTAAAAGAATTGTTTTTCTTTAAAATATGTTATTTGCCGGGCTTGGTGGCTCAGCCTGTAATCCTGCACTTTGGGAGGCCGAGGTGAGTGAATTGCCTGAGCCCGCAGGTTCGAGACCCGCCTAGGCAACTTGGCAAGACCTCATCTCTACAATAAATCAAAAAATTAGCCAGGCGTGGTAGTGCCTGAGAAGGCTGAGGCGGAAGGCTGGAAGGCTGAGGCGGAAGGATCGCCGAAGCCCAGTAGGTCGAGGCTGCAGTGGCCAGGAGCAGCCACTGCACTCCAGTCTGGGTGACTGAGTGAGACTCCAACTCAAAAAATAAAAATAAAATAAAATATGTGATTAGCCGGGCTCAGTGGCTCAGCCTGTAATCCCGCGCATTTGGGAGGCTGAGGTTAGTGGATTGCCTGAGCCCGCGGGTTCGAGACCCGCCTGGGCAGCGAGACCTCATCTCTACAATAAAATCAAAAAATCAGCCAGGCGTGGTAGCGCATGCCTGTAATTCCACCTACTCGGAAGGCTGAGGCGGAAGGATCGCTGGAGCCCAGCAGGCGAGGCTGCGGTGGCCGGGAGCGGCCACTGCACTCCAGTCTGGGAGACAGAGTGAGACTCCAACTCAAAAAAAATTAAAATAAAAATAAAAATAAAATAAAATAAAATATGTGATTTATGTTGTTATGTTGACATGTAATAGGTACAGGTTCATTTTTCACTCAGAAGAAATTTTGATGCCTCACAGACTTGGATCACATCTGAGCATGCCCATGTTTTTTTCCCCACAGTCTGACCCTTAGGGTTTTGTCTGAGGGCATAAAACTGAGATATTTTGACCTGATGGCATTTTGTTTTTACTTCTAGTCATGTCAGTTTGCTCGTAAACACTCTTCTTTTAATTCTCTGTATACTATTTTCCCTTCTCCAGGTTTGTTTAAGCATTTTAAATACGTGGCATGGAAGACCGGAAGAGAAGTGGAACCCTCAGACTTCAAGCTTTTTGCAAGTAAACAACATTTCTCTGACAGTTTCACTTAGACAATTAAAAACTATTTATTTATTTATTTGTTTACTTATTTAAAACTTATTTTTTAAAAAATATTTTAGTGTCCAAGAATAGAGTAAACACAAAAAAAGATAGATTGGTAGGAATTAATTAGCTTATATTTGTACAGTTAGTACGGTGGAGTCTTGTGTGGAATTTAAAATCTCAAGTTACAGCATAAGACAAAAATTGAGTTTTGTTAAAATTCTATTTTTATAAACCCCAAAGTTGCTCTTAAAACACACTGTGATACAACAAAGTAAGACACACTGGTCTTCACACTCTAGGGCATAAACTCATTGAATAGAACTTAATACAACCGGGCTCGGTGGCTCAGCCTGTAATCCTGCGCCTTCCGGAGGCTGAGGTGAGTGGATTGCCTGAGCCCGCGGGTTCGGACCTGCCTGGGCAGCGAGACCTCAACTCTACAATAAATCAAAAAATCAGCCAGGCGTGGTAGCACATGCCTGTAGTTCTGGCTACAGGGAAGGCTGAGGTGGAAGGATTGCCGGAGCCCAGCAAGTCGAGGCTGCGGTGGCCGGGAGCGTCCACTGCATTCCAGTCTGGGCGACAGAGTGAGACTCCAACTCAAAAAAAAATAAAAAAGAATATAAACTGGGTTCGGTGGCTCAGCCTATAATCCCGTGCTTTGGGAGGCTGAGGTGAGTGGATTGCCTGAGCGTGCGGGTTTGACCTGCCTGGGCACCTTGACGGGACCTCATCTCTACAATAAATAAAAAAAAAATTAGCTGTGCGTGGTAGCGCGCCTCTGTAGTTCCAGCTACTTGGAAGGCTGAGGCGGAAGGATCGCAGGAGCCCAGCAGGTCGAGGCTGCGGTGACCGGGAGCGTGCCACTGCACTCCAGTCTGGGTGACAGAGTGAGATTCCAACTCAAAAAAAAAGCTGGGCTCGGTGACTCAGCCTGTAATCCTGCATCTTTGGGAGGCTGAGGTGAGTGGATTGCCTGAGCCCGCAGGTTTGAGACCCGCCTGGGCAACTAGACCTCATCTGTTTGCAAAGATCATAATTATCTACAATATTTTCAAGAAGCTTACCTCACTGAATTGCTCAAACAAGATAGATGGCAAAAAATCCTGCGGGTGTAAGTTGACAAGAGGCCCCGTCCAGTTACTCTGAACGAAAAGCTGCAGACTGCTCACACCAAGTAGGAATATCAGCTGTTGTCTGTGCACAAGGAGGGTTGAAGAAAGAAACAAGAACCATTGTCGCCAGATGATCTCAAATACACTATTGCATTTCAGCCTTATTAAGAAAAATCTAACATTTATCAAGACTATCCTGGAGTATTTAAAAAAAAATTCTGAAACATAAACAATGTCCAATATCATAGCCATGAGCCACATCTGGCTCTTTTGAATTGAAACTCATTAAAACTAAAGACAATTTAAAGTGCAGTCCCTTAGTCACACTGTCCATGTTTCAAGTACTCAACAGCTAAACATGGCCAGCGGCTACAGTAGCGGGCAGCGCAGATACAGAACATTTTCAACAGAACTGCCTATGTCCTGCTCAGGTACCTGTAACTGCTTCTTGCAGTATATTTAGCAGCTCTGACATTGCCAGGAGATATAAGGACAACGGCCTTTATACAGAGGAAAAATGATGGCATCAAGGTGTTTCTAACCTTTTACTGATGTGGTACCACCAACTGCAAGAACAACAACAAATACCTTAGAAATGTGAGCGCAACCTAGATTTTTCAGACCTGTTTTGGTTTGAGACAGGGATAGGCAAACTTTTTTTTTCTTTGAGTTGGAGTGTCACTCTGTCGCCCAGACTGGAGTGCAGTGGCAGCTACCGGCCACCACAGCCTCGACCCGCTGGGCTCTGGCGATCCTTCCGCCTCAGGCTTCCAAGTAGACGGAATTACAGGCATGCACTACCACGCCTGGCTGACTTTTGGATTTATTGGAGAGATGAGGTCTCGCTGCCCAGGCAGGTCTCAAACCCGCGGGCTCAGGCAATCCACTCATGTCAGCCTCCCAAAGGCGCGGGATTACAGGCTGAGCCACCGAGCCTGGCTGGCAAACTTTTTATAAAGGGACGGTTATGGAATATTTTAGGCTTTGCAAGTCACGTATGTTTTTTCCCCCTCAACTTTTTTATTTTATTTTATTTTTGAGTTGGAGTCTCACTCTTATTGCCCAGGCTGGAGTGCAGTGGCACGCTCATGGCCACAACAGCCTCGACCTGCTGGGCTCAGGCGATCCATCTCAGGCTTCCAAGTAGCTGGAACTACAGGTGCACACCACCACACCTGGCTAATTTTTTGATTTACTGTAGAGACGTGATCGCACCATGTTGCCCAGGCTGGTCTCGAACCCACACTCTCAGGCAATCTCTTGCCTCCACCTCTTGTTTTTTTTTGAGTCAGAGTCCCACTCTGTCACCCAGGCTGGAGTGCAGTAGCACACTCACAGTCACCCCAGCATCAACCTACCACGTCCAGCCAAACTTTAAAAAAAATCATTCTGCCAGGCTCGGTGGCTCAGCCTGTAATCCCGCGCCTTTGGGAGGCTGAGGTGAGTGGATTGCCTGAGCCCACGGGTTCGAGACCCGCCTGGGCAGTGAGACCTCATCTCTACAATAAATCAAAAAATCAGCCGGGCATGGTAGCGCGCGCCTGTAATTCCAGCTACTCGGAAGGCTGAGGCGGAAGGATCACCGGAGTCCAGCAGGTCGAGGCTGCGGTGGCTGGGAGCGGCCACTGCACTCCAGTCTGGGCAACAGAGTGAGACTCCAACTCAAGAAAAAAAAAAGAAAAAGAAAAGAATATGACTCAGCAATTCATAAAACTTGGAATTTGTCGTCCTTTTTTTGCAGAGCATTTGATTTGCAGATTCTGTCATCTTGAATTTTATAAGTAAATTCTTATAAATCACTTGAGCTCATATGATAAAACATGTTACATAATATCCGGTCAAACATTTTTTGCTGATGCTTTATCTTCATAGTCCAGAATCCCGGCAGAGAGATGGGCAAGTTAGTGCATATTTAAAGCATGCACTAATTTTGTTGCTCATTTGTTTAGAAAGGGGAAACAAGCCAGGCTCGGTGGCTCAGCCTGTAATCTTGTGCTTTTGGGAGGCTGAGGTGAGTGGATTGCCTGAGCCTGCGGGTTCGAGACCCGCCTGGGCAACTTGGCGAGACCTCATCTCTACAATAAATCAAAAAATTAGTCGGGTGTGGTAGCATGCACCTGTAGTTCCAGCTACTCGGAAGGCTGAGGCGGAAGGATCACCAGAGCCCAGCAGGCGAGGCTGCGGTGGCCAGGAGTGGCCACTGCACTCCAGTCTGGGCGACAAAGTGAGACTCCAACTAAAAAAAAAAAAGAAAGGGGAAACAATTATTGTTGCTGCATAATATTTTGCATTCATTTATAGTTTATATTTATTTAACAAAGACTACCATAAATTACTCCCAGATAAGCCTTCTAAAGGTAACATACACTTAAAAGATTCTTTTTCTACATCCTCAATTTGCATTAGGTGAAGGAAGATGTGAAAAATAGTACCTTAAGATGTTGTGATTTTTTACTCCTTTTAAAGACCTTGCAGCATCCTTATGAATTAAACAAGCAGTACTACAATACAGTTTTTCCTTTTTGCTAATATAGAGTCCAAGAAAAAAAGGTTACATGATTTATGCAGAGTATGGAAGGTACTAGAATATTCCTCCAAGCAGCTACTTTTGCACTTTAGAAATTACTATGTCAGTACCAGTCCAAAACCTTAAAATATTTTGCTGTAGTCGGGCTTGGTGGCTCAGCCTGTAATCCCGCTCTTTGGGAGGCTGAGGTGAGTGGATTGCCTGAGCTCGCGGGTTTGAGACCCGCCTGGGCAACTGGGTGAGACCTCATCTCTACAATAAAAAAAAAAAAAATCAGCCGGGCTTGGTAGCGCGTGCCTGTAATTCCAGCTACTCGGAAGGCTGAGGCGGAAGGATTGCCAGCCCAGCAGGTCGAGGCTGCGGTGGCCAGGAGCGGCCACTGCACTCCAGTCTGGGTGACAGAGTGAGACTCCAACTCCAAACAAACAAGCAAACAAAGCAACAACAACAACAACAACAAAAATATTTTGCTGCATGTGTGTTACACTTGTCAACATAAACTAAAATTATAATGAGTTTAACTAGGAGAAGAGACAGAGATGTCCTGCTGTTCATGAAGTAAGTTACTTACCTGAGAATTGGAATCAGTTTTTGAATTTTATGCTGAGTTTATATAAATACATTTACAATTAATTTTCAAGACTTTTCAGTGTAAAATTTGGTTTGCTTTTAGCTTTAAATGGATTTAACAGAAAAATCCATGTGTGACTTTTGGTTCCTTAGAAAGTTCATTGATAGGCCTGGCTCGTTGGGTCTACCTGTAATCCCAGCACTTTGGGAGATCAAGACAAGTGGATTCCCTGAGCACACGGGTTCAAGACCAGCCTGGGCAACTTGGCGAGACCTCGTCTCTACAATAAATAAAATTTAAAAAAAATTAACTGGGCATGATAGCGTGCGCTTATTGTTCCAGCTACTTGGAAGGCTGAGGCAGAAGGATCGTCGAAACCCAGCAGGTCGATGCTGGGGTGGCCGTGAGCGTGCCACTGCACTCCAGCCTGAGACTCCGACTCAAAAAAAAGGGAAAAAAAGTTAACTGATAACCTGTTGATCAGAAGAAGCCTTACATAAGCAGTAGATTTACATATATTTTGTGTGTTATATGTATTATATGTTATATTTTTGCAATAAAGTAAGCTAGAGAAAATAATGTTACAAAGACGATAATAAGAAAGAACATTTCCTGTTCATTACATGGATGTGGATCGCCATAAAAGCCTTCATCTTCACATAGAGTAGGCTGAGGAGGAGGAAGAGGAATTGGCCTTGCTGTCTCCAGGTGACAGATGCAGAGGA
Organism: Carlito syrichta; assembly: GCF_000164805.1. Taxonomy (NCBI): domain Eukaryota; kingdom Metazoa; phylum Chordata; class Mammalia; order Primates; family Tarsiidae; genus Carlito; species Carlito syrichta. The sequence continues at coordinate 359,667 of NW_007249729.1, read as the reverse complement.
AAGTCGACATAGGAGTAGATCTGTGCAGTTCAAACCTGTGTTGTCAAGGGTCAACTGTATGCCAGAAATTGTGTAAAAGTTATCCTTGAGGGTTTAATTTTTAGAAGTTTGGAAACTTACTACCTATGCATTAAAAAATGACTTTTTTGCCGGACTTGATGGCTCAGCCTGTAATCCCGTGCTTTAGGAGGCTGAAGTGAGTGGATTGCCTGAACCCACGGGTTCAAGACCCGCTTGGGCAACTTGGCGAGACCTAATCTCTACAATAAATAAAAAATTAGCCAGGTGTGGTAGCATGCACCGGTAGTTCCAGCTACTTGGAAGACTGAGGTGGAAGGATCGCGGGAGCCCAGCAGGTGAAGTGTGCGGTGGCTGGGAGTGGCCACTGCACTCCAGTCTGGGCGACGGAGTGAGACTCCAACTCAAAAAAAAAAAGACTTTTTCTGTCTATTCCCTTCAGGGTCTTTTGAGTCACATATCTAGTTCCCATGGCTATAATTAACATAGATAAATTATTTAGGTGCTGCTCTGTTCACTTAACATTAGAGCGTATTTATTTTTCCAAATTGCATTTTTATAATTTTTTTAATCAATATTTTTTATTATGATATTGTGGGGTACAATTAAGGGTTAGGTATTCAAATATGCTTCGTTCAGGCACCCCTGTTGATAAGAGGTGTCTCCCCATCCCCAGACAGATATTTACTACCATTAATCCCAACTCCCTTCCCCTCTCCCGCCATAGTTTCCCATCACTGTCAGTCATTTTCTTATAGTATTACGTTGGATGTTCAAGGTCCACTATATGAGTGAGAACATTTTTATAATTTTTAATTGCGTATAATCATTTGAGTTCATACGATAAATTCAGCTATTCCTCATTATTGACGAAGTAGTTCACTTCTAATTTGTTTTACTGTTAATTATATGGCTTTGTCTATGTTTCAGGAAGTTTCCTGGATCTGGATTTCTAGATCTGTGACAAGATTGCCTGGGCAGGGTTAAGGGGTGATGATATCCTTGTCTTCTTCCAAATCCAGGGGAAACTTCCTGTCCCTCCCCATTGAGTATGATGTTACCTGGGTTTTTTTTGTGAATTCCTTTCATGTTAAGGAGGTTCCTTCTACTCCGAGTTTATTGAGTATATCATAAAAGGATGTTGGATCTTGTTCATTCTTTTTCTGCATCTATTGAAATGATGGTGTGATTTTTGTTTTTATTCTATTGATATGATCTTTTGCAGTTATGTACCGCATTATGACGTTTTGGCCCACAATAGACTGCATATATGACAGTAGTCTCAAAAGGGTGCAATACCATATATTTACTGCACCTTTTCTGTGTTTCGATATGTTTAGATGCACTAATACTTAGCATTATGTCACATTGCCTGCAGAATTTAATACAGTCACAATGCAGGCTCATGGCCTAGGAGCACTACGACATCTTATATAGCCTAGGTGTTCAGTGGGCTCCACCTTCTACGTTTGTGTAAGTACATTCAGTGATGTTGGCACAATGACAAAATTGCCTAATGAACGCATCCTCAGTGTTAAATAACACATAACTGTGTGTTAATTGATGTCAGTTCATTCATTCCTTGCCCTTTCTGGAATACATCCCACCTGGTCATGGTACGTAATTCTTTATATTAGATTCAGATTGGTAATATTTTGCTTGAGTATTTTGTTTGTTTTGTTTTGAAGTTGGAGTCTCATTCTGTCACCCAGGCTGGAGTGCAGTGGCACGCTCATGGCCACTGCAGCCCTGATCTGCTGGGCTCAGGAGATCCTTCCATCTCAGCCTTCCGAGTAGCTGGAACTACAGGTGCATGCTACCACACCAGCTTATTTTTTGATTTACTGTAGAAATGAGGTCTCACTAAGTTGCCTAGGCTGGTCTTGAACCCCTGAGCTCAGGTAGTCCTCTTGCCTTAGCCTCCCAAAGTGCTGGGATTACAGACTTGAGCCACTGTGCCCAGCCTTGCTTGAGGATTTTTCCATATTAATAAGAGTTCTGTAGTTTTCTTGTGATGATTTATTAATGCTATACCAGAAGTAAATGCCACTAGGCAGAAGCACATTGCTTTGTGGTGTTCTCTTTGAAACTTTTTCTCTAGAAAAAAGGCTAAGAAGCCTCAAAAAACTGACTTAATTTCATTTTAGTTAGACTTTGGAACCTGATCGTGTACTCAGCACTTTTATTTACTACATATATATAAAGGAGAAAGATTCTTTTGCTACCTTGACATTTTTTCCCAAAAAATGTTAAGATAGTGACCAGCATTATTAGAATAATTACTTAGTTTCTTTGCAGGAGACTCCTAAAAGAATAATAATTATTTGTATAAAAATACCATAGTTTTCAATCTAATGTCATAAGTTTCATATGTAGCATTAACCTGATAATAGTCTTGACTGCATAATTTAAACTTAAGAGTCATGTTCATCAGAACTATCGTGAGCAAGCTTACAGTTGATGAGTAGCATCATCAACTGTAGCATCATCAAGGCCATTACGTAACTGGCTTTGGCTGTTACTGACCCGGTGAAGTGCCTGTTAATTCATTGTGAATGGTTTGCTCTAACTAGATGTTAATCCCCATGCTTGACAGTGCAAGAAGAGTTACACAAGGGATATTTTGTGCAGTCAGCCATTTTAAAAGGGTCATGAATGTTAACCAACGTGCTTATTGCCATTTTTTCTTTCTTTTTTTGGAATCTTGAAAATCAAATTATTTTAAAATGGAGAAATCCTTCATTCCAAGGATTTACTGTTTCACTCCTTATTTCATACCCAGTGTTTTATGGACCATGATAAGGTGTGCTGTGAAATAAAATGACTATTTGATCCAGATAATCCAGGTGTCTAGAAGTTCCCTAAAATTAGTATTATCACTCTTACACAGCAAAGGTTACTGTAAAAAAAAATTTATGTGGCATTTATATACTTCCAAAAGGTACATTTAAAAAATAAACAGGACAGGTGTGGGGGCTCACATCTGTAATCCCAGAACTTTGGGAGGCTGAGGCAGGAGGATAACTTGAGCCCAAGACCGCCCTGGAAATTTAGTGAGACCTCGTCTCTACACAAAAATTAAAAAAATTAACCAGGCGTGGTAGCACATGCCTGTAGTCCTAGCTACTCAGAAGGTTGAGGCAGAAGGATCACTTGAGCCCGGGAGGTCGAGGCTATGGTGAACTGTGGTTGTACCACTGCACGATAACTGCCCTGGAAGGTGATCTCAGAAGTGTCAGGTTTTAATTAAGGGAGACTGTGTAACCAGAGGAAAACCACTTTTCTTCAATGTATTTAGTTTCAGAAAGTTTCAAAAATACTACATGACAACTTTAGCCAGGTATGGTGTTGCACACCTGTAGTCCCAGCTAATTGAGAGGCTGAGGAGGGGGGAATCACCTGACCCAGGAGATTGAGGCTGTGGTGAGGTATGATTGTGCTACTGCACTCCAGCCTGGGTGGCAGAGGAGACCCTGACTGAAGCAAACCAAAAGAGAGAAAGAGAGAGAATGAATTTTGGCTTGGAATTGAACAGATTCAATGTTTTCCTATAGTTAACTGTACTTGGCCTCCACACTATCACTCCAGGTCACATTTGTCCATTTCTGTTCTTAGGCTCAATATTTCAGGCTTAAGTATTCATTTTTAAAGTTTTCAAAGGAAATCCATCCCTGCATTTCTAAGATGTATGTCTATGGCATTATTTAATCATCTTGCCTGGTTAATTTAATCATCTTGCCTATAATTGCTTTCATCCTTTTATTTACGAAGTGGGCAAATGGCATCTGAGGTTATATGAGCTAGTTACAGAGCTGTATTCACTAGGAGTAATAGTATATTCACTAGAGATGAGCTCTCTTAGTATGTGTTCCTTGTGGAGAAACAAGCCTTCTGTTAGTATATAAGCAGGGGACAGAAGTGACCTTAGAACCACAAGACCAAGCCAGGCTTGGTGGCTCAGCCTGTAATTCTGCGCTTTGGGAGGCTGAGGTGAGGGAATTGCCTGATCCCGCGGGTTTGAGACCCGCCTGGGCAACTTTGTGAGACCTCATCTCTACAGTAAATCAAAAAATCAGCCGGGCATGGTAGCGCATGCCTGTAATTCCAGCTACTCGGAAGGCTGAGGCGGAAGGATCGCCGGAGCCTAGCAGGTCAAGGCTGCAGTGGCTGGGAGCGGCCCTGCCCTCCAGACTGGGCGACAGAGTGAGACTCCAACTCAAAAAAAAAAAAAAAAAAAAAAGAACCACAAGACCATCTTGCAACATGGATTTCCAGTAATAAGGTTTTTGTTGTACTGTGGCAGTTAATTTCCCGGAATAGAAATTTAATACTTGTGTAGTTTTTCATACAGATGAGTATTGTTAAGAATGCATGACCAACTTATGCTCTGTAAGAGTAAGAACAGGGCCGAGCACAATGGCTCAAGCCTGTAATCCCAGCACTTTGGGGAGACTGAGGTGAGAGGATTGCCTGAGCCCAGGGATTCGAGACCAGCCTGGATGACTTGGCGCGAGACCTTGTCTCTACAATAAATAAAAAAATTAACCAGGCATAGAGGCACGCACCTGTGCTTCCAGCTACTTGAAAGGCTGAGGTGAAAGAATTGCCTGAACCCTGCAGGTCTTGACTCCAGTGGCCATGAACATGCTGCTGCACTCCAGCCTGGGTGACAGAGTGAGACTCTGAGTATAAAAAAAAACAAATCTTATATAACAGATATATAAGTATTATGTAAGGCTTTACTGTACCTAATTTAATCTTTAATAATATTTCATTGTCATAATCATGAACATCAATTTTATTGTAGCAAATAGCATATGGGAACACATGCTAAAAGAGACTCCTTGTGTGCCAGGCGTGATGGCTCATCCCTGTAATCCCAGTATGTTGGGAGGCAGAGGTGAGAGGACTGCCTGAGCCCAGGAGTTCGAGACCAGCCTGGGCAACATGGTGAGACCTCCTCTCTACAGTAAATCAAAAAAATCATGTGGGCATGGTGACCATGCCTGTAGTTCCAGCTACTTAGAAGATTGAGGAAGAAGGATTGCCTGAGCCCAGCTAATGGAACCTGCAGTGACCGTGATAGTGCCACTGCACTCCAGCCTGGGCAACACAGTGTGATGCTGACTCAAAAAAAAAAAAAGAAAGACTCCTTGTGGATAAAGCAGGGTATCAGTTTACTCAAAGTGAACATGTCTCCTCCTAACGGTGCTTTATTTCCTTTACTCCGCAGGTCCTGGTGTCTGTCCAGTCCCTGATATTAGTAGCTGAGCCTTATTTTAATGAACCAGGATATGAGCGATCTAGAGGCACTCCCAGTGGCACTCAGAGTTCTCGGGAATATGATGGAAACATCCGACAAGCGACAGTTAAGTGGGCCATGCTAGAGCAAATCAGAAACCCTTCGCCATGTTTTAAAGAGGTAAATCAGTGGAATGCTCTGTGGAAGTCAGTACACCACATAGTCTGCTAGTATTATACTTGGCTTTATTTTTAGGGCAAGGACTAAGCGCTCATGATGTCCTAAACTTTTATTTTTAGAGTTAACCCCCTCCAAAATCAGTAATAGTACAGTATAGATGCCTCTTACTCATACTTATTTACTCATTTTGCATCCATATTAATGTCACCTGTTTTTAGGCACTGTGCTAAGGTGCTGGAAACTTGAGGGTAAAGAAACTTAGTTCCTGCCCTTGAAAAACTTAGATCCCTTCTGCTTGCATTGTAAGTTAACTCTTTAGTGCCCATAATACTCAAGTATTGAATGCAGATGTTTACACTACTTGACAGCTCCACTAGTATGTTTAAGTCATCTCAGACTTAGCAGTGTGCCATACTGAAGTCTTGATTCTTCCTTTCCTCTATAAATGACTCCATTGATTGATTGATTGATTTTGAGTTGGAGTCTCACTCTGTCACCCAGACTGGAGTGCAGTGGCCGCTTCCGGCCACTGCAGCCTCGACCTGCTGGGCTCCGGTGATCCTTCCACCTCAACCTTCCAAGTAGCTGGAACTACAGGCACGCGCTACCACGCCTGGCTAATTTTTTGATTTATTGTAGAGATGAGGTCTCGCCAAGCTGCCCAGGTGGGTCTCGAACCTGCGGGCTCGGGCAATCCACTCACCTCAGCGTCCCAAAGGCGCGTGAGTACAGGCTGAGCGACTGAGCCCGGCAATGACTCCATTTAAATGATTCCATTTATATAGCGTTCAAAAATGAGGCAGGGTGCAGTGCCTCATGCCTGTAATCCCAGCACTTTGGGAGGCCTAGGTGGGAGGATTGCTTGAGCCTAGAAGTTCAAGACCAGCTTGGGCAACATAGCAAGACATTGTCTCCACAAAAGTAAAAAATTAACAGGATGTGGTGGCACACACCTGTGGTTCTAAGCTACCCAGGATTCTGAGGTGGAAGGATTACTTGAGACCAGAGGCTCAAGGCTTTGGTGAGCTATGATCGTACCACTGCACTCCAGTCTGGGTGACAGAGTGAAACCCTGACTCAAAACAGACCAAAAAGTGAGCAGAGGTATCTCATTCTTAAAGAAGTTGGGACAGTGTGTACTTGTGGATAAGAATTATTGTTGAGAGAGGATTCTGGTGTGCGTGTCACATTCTGTATATTCTCTCAATAGAGGTTACATTTCTGGGTCCATAGTGGGAAAGTACTTTCAGTTGTTTACATATGACATGTGTAGTGTTCTGTATATGGAAAACTTCAGTTTAAAAGTGTATTAAAGGTTGGGCTTGGTGGCTCAGCCTGTAACCCCATGCCTTGGGAGGCTGAGATGAGTGGATTGCCTAAGCCCGCGGGTTTGAGACCTGCCTGGACAACTTGGCGAGACCTCATCTCTACAATAAATGAAAAAATCAGCTGGGCGTGGTAGCGCATGCCTATAATTCTGGCTACTCGGAAGGCTGAGGCGGAAGGATCACCGGAGCCCAGCAGGTCGAGGCTGTGGTGCCCGGGAGTGGCCACTGCACTCCAGTCTGGGCGACAGAGTGAGACTCCAACTCAAAACAAACAAACAAAAAAAGTGTATTAAAAATAGCCTGATCGGGTGTTGTGGCTCACACCTGTAATCCCAGTACATAGAGAGGCAGAAGTGGGAGGATCGCTTGAGCCTAGAAGTTTGAGATCAGCTTAGGCAACACAGGGAGACTTCAGCTCTAGAAAAATCAAAAAAATTAGTCAGGTGTGGTGGCACATGCCTGTAGTCCCAGCCACTTGGACGAGTGAGGCAGGAGGACCACCTGAGCCCAAGAGGTCAAGGCTGTGGTGAGCTGTGATTGTGCCACTGCATTCCAGCTTGGGTGACAGAGCAAGTCCCCAACCACTCTCCAAAAATAATTTTAATTTGTTGGTTTACGCATAAATTTTTTTTAGGAGAATAAACACAGGAAACACAGAGTAGGGAGATGATTTAGTAAAAGCAAATGCTTATACTCCTTTTCATTTCTTAGCACCTAGCTTGCATTAAGAGGTACTCCTTGCCCATAAAGCCTCTCTGATTCGCCTTATCAAATGGACTCTTGCTTGTTTGTTGATGTTGTTTTTTAAAGCATCTTTGTCTGGCACGCTCCCCACCCATCTTGTTCTGTGGCTGGGGTTCTTTTTGGGGGGAGGGGGTTGGAGTCTCACTCTGTCGCCCAGATTAGAGTGCAGTGGACACTCCCGGCCACCGCAGCCTCGACCTGCTGGGCTCCGGCGATCCTTCCACCTCAGCCTTCCAAGTAGCTGGAACTATAGGTGCATGCTACCATGCCCGGCTAATTTTTTTTTTATTTATTGTAGAGATGAGGTCTCACCAAGTTGCCCAGGCGGGTCTCGAACCTGCAAGCTCAGGCAATCCACTCACCTCAGCCTCCTAAAGGCGCAGGATTACAGGCTGAGCCACCGAGCCTGGCTTGTGGCTGGGGTTCTTATGTGAAGCTGTGTGTCGCTCACTTTCATATCCCCTTGGGCTTCAAACCCAGTGACTATGTGTTAAGAAGTGTGTTAAGAGCCGTTCCTTCCCAGGTCTTTCTTGTGGTTTGCCTCTGTAGGTCGTTTGTCTTTTCTTGAGGACAGAGAAGCTCATTGGATAATGTAGTAGCTCAACCAGATAACAGAGCATTTCCAAACTGATGTCTGTTTTCTGATTTAAATTTGTCAAAAATAGACTCTTACTACTTACACAGCAAGAAATTTTACTTTGTGTTAAAGTCCCGAATGTGCAGTTATTACAAGAAAATGTAACTTTGTGAAATAAAATTTTATCCATAAATTAACCAGAAGATTAAAGTAAGAGAGTAATAACAGTATCGTTTTTAGGACTCCATTCTGATTGTGTGAATGCCTTTGTCATTTAAAATATACTTATCAAGATGTTCTTTCAGTTCTCTTTGAAAGACAGAAAGTTTTCTGTTATCAGGACTTTTCCAGCCCCTTTCTCCAAATGACTTCTATATTGGTATTCACCTTCTGAATGTCTTGCATCACATGCATCTTGTGCTCCTGGATGGGATCATTTGAGTGTCTGAGCAGGTGGGGACACTTGTTGCTGCTGTGGAACTGGCTACTTGGGTTCAGTTGAGCTCAGCTGGTGTCATGAGCCTGATTCTTCCCTGTTAGTAACGTAGGGCCCCTCATTGAGTTTTATAGATAGGAAGGCATCTTTTGTATTTCATTCTCCATAATGCCATTTACTGCATCTTTTAAATCTTGACCTTAAACATTGATTTTTTTTTTCCCCCTCAAGGTTATACACAAACATTTTTACTTGAAGAGAGTTGAGATCATGGCCCAGTGTGAGGAGTGGATTGCAGACATCCAGCAGTACAGCAGTGACAAGCGGGTGGGCAGGACCATGTCTCATCACGCGGCAGCTCTCAAGGTGAGTGGGCGCCCACCACACGCTCCTTCAGGGGGGAAGGGAATCAGAGAAACATAACATTTATTTTTGCTGAGCATGAGCCTGGAAGTTTGAAACTAGGTTGGGCAACTTGGCAAGACCTCATCTTAGCCAGGCATGGTCGTGCGCATCTGTGGTTCCAGCTACTTGGAGCGCTGAGGTGGAAGGATCACCTGAGCCCAGCAGGTCGAGGGTGTGGTGGCCTGGAGCATCCCACTGCACTCCAGTCTAGGTGACAGAGTGAGACTCCAACTCAAAAGAGAAAGAAAAAAAAACATTTATTGTTAAGTCCAGAGAATGAGAGTACTGCCCAGGGTCTCTTGCCAAGATACCTGCCCTTACCAGCGGAGGTAGTTCCTAAAGGTACAAGTGGATTCAGAGACTCAGCCGGCAGAGGCTAGTGGATTTCTCTGAGGGTGGTGGCGACCAGGTGTGCCCATGAACACCTCTGTGCATTCCCTGAGCCTTTCCTGAGGCATCTTCTGGTATATCGTCTTGGGAGGGATGAGGCAGGGGTGGCAGCAGCTGGGATGCAGCCCGGTTTTAGGGAAGGTAGGTTGAACGTAGGGGTTGGGAGGGCTGTGTCCATGTGGTGCCACTCCCTGCAACACCCCTTTTCCGACCTCTGATGTCTGTTTGTCCTCATTGCTGTTCCTCCTTCCTCTGCCACCTGTCCCCTCCCAGCTTTAGATTGTCCCTCCTCGCCGGCCCTGTTTCTGCTACCTCTCAAACTGCCTTCACTTGACAGACCAGAAGATGATGGTCAGGATGTGTTCGTTTCTTTAGGTGTGATTTTTAAAAAGGTCCCTGTTTTCTTAGGTTATGCACAAAAATATGAATGAGAAACCAGGTGTTGTCTGGGATTTGCTTCCAAATAAAAGGAGAAGCACCAGGTGCTGGGTATGGATGAAACAGGACTGGCCAGCCGGGCTCGGTGGCTCAGCCTGTAATCCTGCGCCTTGGGAGGCTGAGGTGAGTGGATTGCCTACCCGCCTGGGCAACTTGGCGAGACCTCATCTCTACAATAAATAAAAAATTAGCCGGGTGTGGTAGCACGCACCTGTAGTTCCAGCTACTGGAAGGCTGAGGTGGAAGGATCGCTGGAGCCCAGCAGGTCGAGGCTGCGGTGGCCCAGAGCAGCCACTACACTCCAGTCTGGGCGACAGAGTGAGACTCCAACTCACAAAAGAAAAAAGAGAAAGAAACAGGACTGGCCAAAGCCCATCAGGTCTGAAGCTGATGGTAGACACATACACATACTATTCTGCCTGCTTTTGCATATCTTTAAAATTTGCCATTTTAAAAACGTTTAAAAGGAGAGAAAACCCCTCAGCTGGCTTGTTTTGTGCTTGTTATTGTCAGACAGTTTCTCTTCTCTTGCTGTCTGCCTAGTGCAGTGAGTGCTCCTGCCTCACTCTGGAACCTCTCGCAGCCTGACCTCCATCTGCCAGCAACCCGATCCCTGCCCTGGCTGACTGGACTGTTCACCATTGGCTCGCCCCCTTCAGCTTGCACAGGCTGCCTCTCCTCTTGGCGTCTCCCCTCCCTCTTGCTTACCTCCATTTTGAATTCAGCTGCATGACAGGCCCTTCCCTGTGAGCCTTGGGAAGCCAGGCCTGCCTGGGACATACCGGGAACTCCGAGGCTTGTCTTGCTACCATCCTGTTCACACACTGTGGACGGGCTTGACTCTCTTACAGTCTTTATTGTAACTCCTTCGGCCTGGGTTTTTTTTCACCTTCCCCTGAGTGCTTGTGTGCCTGAAGGCTTACTTTCTGCTCTTCAGGACTGTTCTGTTTTCTTTCTAGTATTCCCTAAAGGTGATCCTTGGCTGCTGTCTGTCCTTAGCTTTCTGCTGACTGCACTGGTGACCCTTGTTACTTAATGTCCTGTGGCCCCTCCCTAAAGGTCTGACACTTCTTTTCCTCACGTCAGGTTTTTTAGCTTTCGGCATCTCCCTCATCTTCAGATGCCCCCTAACTCCTCCTTCCTGAGTGTACCCAGGCAGGTCCAGGTTGAGTCTGTGTCGCCATTGTGAGACCCTTGACCCCTCTCTGCGCGTTGTTTCTCTGCGCTTCCCACGCTCATCTGTTTGCCCCCCACCACTCCCCCTCCCGGGCCAGGCTTTCCCCCTGTGTTCCCCTGTGCCTGAGCAGGTTGGCCAGGCTGGCCCCCAGGTGAGCCTGGGCACAGCTTCCCTCAGGTGGCTCCACAGTGGACATGCAGCCTCTTTCCTCTCCCAGCTTGGTCGTTTCTGTCAGCGTCCTGTCTTCCCCAAGGTTTTCACTGCGTTTTTTCTGCGTCACTCTGTAATCTCACTGATTCAATCAAGTTGTCGTGTCACCCATGCCTTTGGTTGAGTGCTGCCAAGAAAGGCGTGCGGCTGACCTGTGAGAGCCCTCCAAGGGAGTCAGGTTCCCTACCGTGCCAGCCTTTCCTTGCTCCTTCCCTGGCCAGTGTTTCCACCTTGACTGCAAGGGAAGTCAGGCTGACAATCTTTGCCTTACAAGGTCAGTACAAGTCTCGGATGTAAAAATTGTTCTGTAAATGTTGGTTAATTTTCTTCTCTCTTTTTTCTTTTTTGGAGTCAGCATCTCCTCTGCTTAGGCTGGAGAGTGGTGGCACACTTACGGCCACCACAGCCTTGACCTGCTGGGCTCAGGCAATCCTTCCACCTCAGCTTTCCAAGTAGTTGGAACCACAGGCACTCACCACCACACCTAGTTACTTTTTTGATTTATTATAGAGACGAAGTCTCACCATGTTGCCCAGGCTGGTCTTGAACTCCTGGACTCAGGCAATGCTCTCACCTCTGCCTCCCAAAGTGCTGGGATTACAGACATGAGCCACCGTGCTGGGCTCTATGTTTCTTAATTTTCAAAGTCAGCTATTGATAAAAACTAATTTTCAAAGACCTTGGTGTGATATTTAAGGTCATTTGTCTCCCATCAGAAAATCATAAACCAAATCTTACATTTGTAGACGATCACCCACTCTCTGTCAATGTTCCCACATCCTTCTGTAAGTCATTTTTGCTTAATTTTTTTTTTTGAGTTGGAGTCTCACTCAGTTGTCCAGACTGGAGTGCAGTGGCCGCTCCCGGCCACCGCAGCCTCGACCTGCTGGGCTCCGGCGATCCTTCCGCCTCAGCCTTCCAAGTAGCTGGAACTACAGGCACGCGCTACCACACCTGGCTTATTTTTTATTTATTGTGGAGATGAGGTCTCGCCAAGTTGCCCAGGTGGGTCTCGAACCCGGCGGGCTCAGGCAATCCACTCACCTCAGCCTCCCAAAGCGCGGGATTACAGGCTAAGCCACCAAGCCCAGCTTGTTTAAATTTTTAAGAATTCTAACGAAAAGATTATTTCTGAGGTTTGTTACAACCATTAAGGGAGAAAAATTAGTGTGACCATTTTGCAGACATGTAAACATTAGACCTGGTACCTGATAAATACTTGTTTTCATTTAGTAAAATAGCAGTGTGGATCTATTTCCATTTAAGGACTTGTATTCTCTCAAAAGCATTCATTCAGAGGCAGCATGGATGACAAGTCGAGGGGTTACTATGTTTCAAAATAGCGATGTCCTAGAGGGCGTCAGTCAGGCCGTGTGGGACATGCTTTGGGGGCATGGTTGGGTTTGTGGGGACGTTGCTCAGGGCTCTTCGTCAGTTTCTCTGTAACAGCGGCTTGCTCAGGAGTTACTCGGTGGGTATTTGTGGTCCGAAGGCCTTGGGTTCCTCCCTCAGCAAAGGCTGTGCTGGCTCCCAATGTTTCCCGTTCTAACATCGGCCGTTTTCTCCCACTTAGCGTCACACCGCTCAGCTCCGCGAAGAGCTGCTCAAGCTTCCCTGCCCTGAGGGCTTGGACCCCGACTCCGATGACACCTCGGAGGTGTGCAGGGCCACAGCAGGTGCTGAGGAGACTGTGCTGCACGATCACGTCAAGCCTGGCAGCAGCAAAGAACTCCCCAGCGACTTCCAGTTATGAGCTGCTCGATGTGGACTTCCTAGACACAAAGGCTTCGAAGCACAAGCCAAATATGTCCATATTTGTATGTAAGAAACTAATTATGTAATAGGTAATGAAGCTGAACTATACTATGCCCTTAAGGAGATCCAGTTTAATTCGAGGTGATCTTTCATTTACCTGTACAAGAGTGTAAACTTTTTTGTGCTTTTATTTTTCAATTGTGAGAACCACTGATTGGTATGTTCAACAAATTTGTGTATACAAAGAAATGGATAAATCACTGCTATATAAGGGAAACTACCTTAGGAAAGAATGTTTACTGAATGTTTATTTTATTTTTTTTTTTACTGTAGAGTGAGGGGTTGTTAACAAAGAATATATATTGGTCATTCTTACAAGTACTATTTAAAGTCAGCAACTTTTCACTGAATTTGATAGATTTTATGTTTGACCATATCTTCATGCTCATATTTGATTTCTGAAGACCTCCTACATACACTTCAATAAAAGTTAAATGGACATACTCCCTCTTTTTTGATTTACTGGTACATTTTTTTAAATAATAAATCTGCCATAAAATGCATTATAGCTGGAGACTTGCACTTGTATGGATGAATTTATTACATTCGACATATTTAATTTTATGCCTTCTAATTCTACAATGCAGAAAATAAATGAACATGATTTTATTCTATGCCAACATTTGGGCCTCTGAATGTATCTGTTGCTTGAATTCAAGAATATGAAAAGAGTGGTCATTTTGGGAAGTCATCAACTGCTTCTTTTCCTGAAGGGCTCCTTTTACTGGACTGTCTGGTTTCAGACTGAAGTCACATGTACCTGCTAAGTCCGGAGGCTGTGCGAGGGGAGGGTGTGCCTCTCTGGTGCTGTCACAGTTCACTCTGTACCTGCCATACAGGCTCATTTTCATGCAAATCTTCCTAGAGCCAAATAAATAAAGACCTAGGTGAATTAGTATGTCTTGTTTCTGCAACACTTTGCCATGCGGGAAATGCTGTTCTACAAAGAGTTGTACGCTATGAAGACCAAAGTGTGAGAGGACAGAGGATATTTTGGCAAGACCAGCTGCCACCGAGGAAAGGCTTGGGTGACTCCGGCAGTGTCCACAGGGGATGGTGCGGTGTGTGGGAGCGCCAGGGCTCTCCAGGGGCTCACTGATGGGCAGGCACCCGGGCCCGATGCTCTCCCCTGAACGAGGTGCCCACCAAGCAGGAGCCAGCAGGCCACGGTTCTGACACGCGGTCAGGCCTGGGGTGGTGCGTGCTACCGGGAGTGGCAGAAGGGTAGGAGTTCGTTTCTGGGAAGGAAACACTTGGCCATGTGCCACCCACAGACGTGCCCACCAAGATCTAGGTGTCAGCGATCAGCAGGAGGAAGCAGAAGGACAGCTGGCCTGTTGTGGTTGTGTTTTGTGTTTGTGTGTGGACTGGCAGGTCCTGGCAGGGTGGGTGTCAGGCATCTTGTCGGCCTCCAGTGGAAAGTGGAAAGCAGCCACTGCATAACATGGGCCTGTAAGAAATCTGGTCAATACAAAAACTAAAATGCTGAAAACTGGTTTTAGAAAAGCATGAGGCCGGGCTCGGTGGCTCAGCCTTTAATCCCGACACTTTGGGGGCCGAGGTGAGTGGATTGCGAGTCTGCGGGTTGGAGACCAACCTGGGCAACTTGGTGAGACCTTGTCTCTACAATAAAATAGCAGAAAATTAGCTGGGTGTGGTAGCGCACGCCTACAGTTCGGCTACTTGGAAGGCTGAGGCGGAGAGATCGCCGGAGACCAGCAGGTTGATGCTGGGGTGGCCATGAGTGGGCCACAGCACTCCAGCCTGGGTGACAGAGTGGGACTCCAACTCAAAAAAAAAAGAAAAAGGGCTGAGGTGAGTGGATTGCCTGAGCCCGTGGGTTCGAGACCCGCCTGGGTAGTGAGACCTCATCTCTACGATAAATCAAAAAAAAATCAGCCGGGTGTGGTAGCGCATGCCTGTAATTCCGGCTACTCGGAAGGCTGAGGCGAAAGGATCGCCAGAGCCCAGCAGGTCGAGGCTGCGGTGGCCGGGAGCGGCCACTGCACTCCAGTCTGGGCGACAGAGTGAGACTCCAACTCAAAAAAAAAAAAAAAGGTATGAAACAGTTTAAAAAACAAAAGACATGAGAAAGGTAGAAAAACCCATATGCAAAACAGAGCAAAAGGCAGAATGTCAGCGCATAGTTAGATTTTTTTTTTTTTTTTTTTTTTTTGTGGGGTCTCTTTCACCCAGGCTGGAGTGCAGTGGCACAATTACAGTTCAGTGAAGCCTCAACCTTTGGGCTCAAGCAGTCCTTCCCCCTCAGCCTCAGTAGCTGGGAACATAGGTGTGTGCCAGCATGTTCAGCTGATTTTTTAGGCTAGAACATAGCAATCCTCCTGCCTCAGCCTCCCAAAGTGTTGAGATTTCAAGTGTGAGCCACAGTGCCTGGCCCCAGAATATACATATATATATATATATATATATATTTTTTTTTTTTTTTTTTTTTGAGTTGGAGTCTCTGTCACCCAGACTGGAGTACGGTGGCATGCTCATGGCCACCACAGCCTTGACCTGCTGGGCACAGGCAATCCTTCCACACCTCAGCCAAGAAACCAGAACAACAGGCACGCACTGCCACATAGGTGCAGCTAATTTTTTGATTTATTGCAGAGATGAGATCTCACCCATTTGCTCAGGCTGGTCTCGAACCCCTGAGCTCAGATAATCCTCTCACCTGGGGATTATCCCAACGTGCTGGGATTACAGGCTTGAGTCACTGTGCCTGGCCCCCAGGCTATATTTTAAAAAGCAAGACCCAATATATGCTGTCTACAAAAGGCAAATACATTAAAAAATACATAAAAGTTAAAAAATTAAAAATAATAAAGTTCAAAAACAAAAAGTTGAAGCTAAAATGATGAGGAAAGATAGTATGCAAATAGTAATCATAAGGAGTATTATCAGAGATAAAGAGGAAGGTTTCATAGCAGAAGAAAGAAGTTAAACTTAGGAAGACACATCAGTTACAAACATTTGTGTGCCTACTAATAGTGCCCCAAGATAAATCGGGAAACCAACAGAACTGGAGGGACAAATTCACAATCACAGTTGGAGATCTTAACATCCCTTTCTGAGCAATTGAGGGAATAGTTCCGGAAAAAGGAAGAATCTAGAACTCCGCCTTTGAGACAGTAGCCGCTAAAGCCCCCACATACAGCTACCAGGTTCTTCAGATGAGCTCAGACTCAGCTGAGGTGAGCTGGGAATGATCAAAGTCAGAGAATCTCAAAGACAATGTGGAAACGATCTCTGGGTATTGGGGCTTAAACGTTGAAAAGTAAAATGAAAACGCTACTAGTACTGGAAGGTCCAATTCCTATTTGTTAAAAGCCAAAATCTAAACACAAATTTGGAACCAAATAGATAAAAACAGTTTCCTCTGGGATCCAGGCTTTTGGGGGGTTAACAAACATTCGTACCCTTGCTTGTATTAGGTTATGAGTTCCTGCCCTTGAGTGAGTGACAAACACGAAAACATGATGTCGCTGGGACCCGGCGAGTTCTCTGGTGGAGTTATTGACAGGGTGCAGTTGGGAACACGGGCAAGGCCCTTATCCCAGGCAAGATGTGGGCGGGCGCTGGGGTAATAGGTCAGGAGAGGCTTCCTGAGAGATCCGGAGTCCAGAAGGATTCAGATCAAGTTATTCCAGGCCCCGGAGCACTCAGGTGGTGGCATGGGATCTGGGTTAATTGGGGTGGTCGGATGCCATGCTGGCGGAACTGGACGGGCGATCATCACCAGCCCGTGCCTGCCCCGCTGGGAGCTCTGAGACCTGTGGGTGCTGGAGCAGCTGCGACCAGGGAAGTAGCCCTAAGGAGGGAAGCCGCCTGGCTGGGCTTTGTCAGGAAGGTCATTGGACACACTGACGGCAGGCAAGGCAGCCAGCTGAACCAGCTCCAGGGGCCGGGTGGGAGGTTACCCCTAGGGCGGTCACTGGGCAGGATGTGGGAGATGGACATGTGCTGTGTGAGGATAACTCTAGCATGCTTACAGGCTTGGGGAGGGCGTGTACCCCAACAGGGTGGCCTGGTCAAGGGCACACAGAGAACTTCAATGGGAGTGAAAAGCAGCACAGCAAGTTGGTCACTCAGGAAACTACTATCACAAAGTTACCGTAAAGAAAAAAATAAGGGCTGGGCTTGGTGGTTCACGCCTATAATCTATAATCTCAGCACTTCGGGAGGCCGAGACAAGAGGATTGCCTGAGCCTGCGGGTTTGAGACCAGCCTGGACAACTTGGCAAGCCCTCATCTCTACAATTAATCAAAAAACTAGCCAGGCGTGGTGTCGTGTGCCTGTGGTTTTGGCTGCTTGGAAGGTGGAGGCGGAAGGATCACCTGAGCCCAGCAGGTCGAGGCTGCGGTGGCTGTGAGTGTACCCATTGCACCTAAGCCTAGGTGACATCGAGACTCAGACACACACGCAAAATGTTAATCTGCTTCAAAACCTTTCTAGTATTAATTCTAAATCTCCAAAGTCAGATACACGTAGACAGTACTGAAACATTTTTACCTCGTCCTACAAGTTGGTTTATGTAGGATGACATGGTCTAAGGTGAGACATTCTAGTTAGTGTGTTTCCAGCTATTTGTGGTGAAGACCAAGGTTTTTGTTAACCACCCTGTTACCCTAGAATTCAGATACTTGGTAAAATAAAAACATTGTAATGCTAGACATGGTGGCTCACGCCTGTGATCCCTTTGGGAGGCAGAGGTGGGAGGATCGCTTGAGCCCAGGAGTTCAAGACCAGCCTGGGCAGTAGTGTGAGACCTCATCTCTACGAAAAATCAAAATATTAGCCGAGCGTGGTGACATGGGCCCGTAGTCCCAGCTACTTAGGAGACTGAGGTGGAAGGATCGCCTAAACCCAGGAGGTCGAGGCTGCGATGAGCTCTGATTCTGCCATGGCACTCCATCCTGGATGACAGGATAGAGCAAGACCCCAACTCAAGAAGAAAAAGTTGCAGCAATGTCACTTGCACACCACTTTTTGGATGTATTTGTCTCTGCAGATGCCTGCAGTTTGTGGACCCTGAGTTGACAACCCCGAGGAGGTTTGGGCCCCAGCCAGGTTTTACATGACTTACTGGTCGGCATTTAAAACCAAAGCTAATTATTGAGCTGGTAAACTTCTCCCATTGCATTATTTAGCTATATAACATCGTTTTCCAAAATTAAAAATTGGAATACTCTGGTACGTTCTTTTTCTTTTTTGAGTTGGGGAGTCTCACTGTCACCCAGGCTGGAGTGCAGCGGCACGTTCACGGCCACCTCAACCGTGACTTCCTGGGCTCAGGAGATCCTTCTGCCTCAACCTCCTGAGTGGCTGGGACTATAGGCATGTGCCACCACCACACCTGGCTAATTTTTTTTTTTTTTTTGTAGACATGACGTCTCACTATGTTGCCAGGCTGGTCTCGAACTCCTGGGCTCAAGCAACCCTCTGGCTTCGGCCTCCAAAGTTCTGGGATAACAGGGGTGAGCCACTGCGCCTGGCCTATTGCTCGTATCTATTTTAGGTATCCAGTTTGCTTTTTCTTCTAACTTAGATATATGTTATTTCCCGCACCTGAGCCAAAAATTCAGGCACTAACATGAGATGTCGACAATGGTCCAGTTCTGTCCCTGGTTGGCCAAAAAGGCTGTTATCTGCCAAAAAGGCTGTTATCTGCATGTTATACATTGTGTCTCTTACCCATAAATCCTTGAGATAGGAGATTTAAACCGGGTGTGTGTGTGTGTGTGTGTGTGTGTGTGTGTGTGTGTGTGTGTGCGCGCGTGCACACCCACCATGGCTTGGGCTATTCCATCTATTCCATCGGCCAGCACACAGAAACCAACGTCTGGGTGCCATTTTAAATTAGCAGCCTCCTGCAGGCAAGAATGTCTCCCTCGGGAGACCCTGGAAATGCTTCTATCCTTGGGAATCTTTGCAGGGAGACACAGGGTCCTGGAATCATACTCGTGGATGGCTGAACAAAGCGTCCTGTTGCAGCAAGTGTTGCAGCTCCCCAGAAGCAGGAACACGCGGAGTGTTGCCATGCTCAGAACAGGCACCAGAGACCAAGTGGAGAATCGAGATCATTTATTCCTGAAGTCTCAGGCAGACTCGTCTCCCAAAACCTGAGCCCCAATCCTCAGTTACGGGCTGGTTTTTTGTTTGTTTGCTTGTTTTTTAGAAAGCAGGATCTATTGAGAAGACAGAAAAGCTCCCACTGTGGAAGGGGACCCGAGGGGGTTGCCCTACAGGCTGTGTTTATACACATTCAGCAGCCCTCATTGGGGACTTTTGGGCGTAACATGTCTGGGGCCGCATCATCATTTGTCATTGGAGGTTTTATAATTTTATATTTTATCTTTTTTTTTTTTTTTTTTGAGTTGGAGTCTCACTCTGTCGCCCAGACTGGAGTGCAGTGGCCGCTCCCGGCCACCGCAGCCTTGACCTGCTGGGCTCCGGCGATCCTTCCGCCTCAGCCTTCCGAGTAGCCGGAATTACAGGCATGCGCTACCACGCCCGGCTGGTTTTTTGATTTATTGTCGAGATGAGGTCTCGCTGAGGACTGTGTGCAGGAACTTTCACAGCAAACAGGGTGCAGCGAAGCACGCTTACAGAAGCAGAGGTGGCAGTTAGGGCAGGGGCTCGTTTGAGATCAGGCTCTTAGGGTCTGGCTTCTTGATTAACTCTTTGTTTTCCTGTCTCAGGCTTGCAGAGCAATTCATTTTGCTTTGGGGTTGGCCCTTTATTTCCACCCAGGAGGAGGAGTTCAGGAGCTGCACAGAGCTTGCTCGGTGTCGGGGCCTGCCCACGTGCTGTCTCTGAGTGAGGTGAAGTCTCACTCTGTCGCCCAGGTTGGAGGGCAGTGGCATGCTCCCAGCCACCACAGCTTCGACCTGCTGGGCTCCGGCGATCCTTCCGCCTCAGCCTTCTAAGCAGTTGGGACTATAGGCGCACACCACCACACCCAGCTAATGTTTTGATTTTTTTTTTTTTTTTTTTTTTTTG
>NW_007249729.1:335488-338772 GCF_000164805.1 Carlito syrichta | reverse complement strand
CTGTAGTTCCGGCTACTTGGAAGGCTGAGGTAGAAGGATCGCTGGAGCCCAGCAGGTCAACGTTGGGGTGGCCGTGAGCGTGTCACTGCACTCTAGCCTGGGCGTCGGAGCGAGACTCCGACTCAAAAAAAATAAAAAGAAGACATGAGAGATGAGACATGAATTTGTTGCATCTTCTGTCACCCTAGAAAAGTCTGTCCTATGCGTTGTTTAATTATGAACAACCTGTTCCTGGAATGGACTGTTCCCGGGAAATTCTGTCTAGCATCCTTTGAACGACCATCTGGCATCACTAGAGCCTTTCTGGGTTTGCCTGATCTTATCCCTTATAGATCTTACCAGTGTTTCTTTTCCGAGTCGAAGATGGTGTACTTGAACTTCTCCATGAATTTGCTGATTTGTTGTTTTGTATGAGATGCTTTTACGAGAACTTGTGGTCAGGGCAGTCTGTTTAGTGTGCAGATCTTGTATTTTTTTTTTTTAGTGTCTTTGATATTGTGTAGTATCTTACCATGGTTATCTTTATGTTAGCAATTATTTTAGGCATCAATTAATGAATGTGTTTATTGTTCATTTTTGAAGAATATCCAAGGAAACTAAAAACCCCTTGCTATCTACCACTTCAACAAAGTGAATTATGATGAATGCATACTAGCTTTTGATTGTATATCACCATTTTATTTTAGCAACTTGATAATGCCCTAGAAAGCTCACACAGTTCAGTAACTAAAACAATTGGGTTTCTAGTAATCACGTAGACATTACAAGACTGAGTACTCACTGGATTAAGGACTTCAAGTTCTAGTATTGTGTCTTTTTCATTTTAATATAAGACCCATGAACAAACAGTATTAAAATAGAATTTGGTATAGGAGTGTCCATATGTTCTGTTCTGGGCATGGATACCTCTTGAATTCTGGAAACATACACATGAGAGCCTTTCTGTCACTCAATACAGGAATAGTTGCTGGATTCAAAGTGTTAACAGTGAAGGGAAATATGAGGAGAAAGTAACAATAATGTACACATAGTTGATCAACTGGTAGAAAAATGTTAGTTTCCTTTAGCAATAGGGACTTGTCACAAGTGACAACATTAGACCTGAAGACCAAGGCTTAGACCTGAAGATGCGGTGACGAGTTGACTTCTGTCATTCCTCTGACACAACGCGGTAAGCTTTGGTGACTGAGTTAAGGGCTGGACTGTATCAGGAAGCACTTCTTCACTATGTATCCTGTTATTGAGATAACACCCCAAAGCTGGAGTGATATTTTCATACTTGTATAAAAAAGATCTGTAATAATCTGGGAATAATCCATCTGGACTCTCATGTGCTGTGTCCTAGGTCTTTTCTGTCTTGCCTCGGGGACTCTCTGGTCCAGCAGATTTTAGAAAATACTTTCGTGAATCATACATTGTGTAGGTATTCTTTTTTTTTTTTTTTTTTTGAGTTGGAGTCTCTCTCTGTCAGACTGGCATGCAGTGGCATGCTCACAGCCACCATAGCCTCGACCTGCTGGACTCAGGCGATCCTTCTGCCTCAGCCTTCCAGGTAACTGAAACTACAGATGCATGCCACCATGCCCAGCTAGTTTTTTGTGTGTGTATGTGTGACTTATTAACTGAAAGCATTGTGTCCCATAGAATAAAGAAGTATTCTAATAATGATCTTCATGTAATACCTATAGGTTAGGACAGTCTCATTCGAGATTTTTGATTACTTGAGTTGTTTTATTTCTAAAATGTAAATAAGGTTCATTTTCCCTCAAGCCTTTTAGCATTTATTCCATACCCCCGAATTTGTCTTTTGTTATCATTTTTTCCCCTTGCAGTTATTTTAACTTTTTTTTTTTTTTAAGTTAGGGCTCACTCTGTCACC
This sequence comes from Carlito syrichta, assembly GCF_000164805.1. Classification (NCBI taxonomy): domain Eukaryota; kingdom Metazoa; phylum Chordata; class Mammalia; order Primates; family Tarsiidae; genus Carlito; species Carlito syrichta. Next base: position 336,893 of record NW_007249729.1, on the reverse strand, counting down.
CAGGCTGGAGTGCAGCGGCATGATCACAGCTCACCACATCTTCAAACTCCTGGGCTCAGGCAATCCTTCCACCTCAGCCTCCTGAGCAGCTGGGCCTACAGATTGTGCCACCACACCTGAATTTTTTTTTTTTTTTGAGTTGGAGTCTCACTCTGTCGCCCAGACTGGAGTGCAGTGGCCGCTCCTGGCCACCGCAGCCTCGACCTGCTGGGCTCCGGCGATCTTTCCGCCTCAGCCTTCCAAGTAGCCGGAATTACAGGCACGCGGGATAATTTTTTTTATTTTTTGCAGAGACAAGGTCTCGCTATGCTGTCCAAGTGGGTCTTGACTCCTGGCCTTGATTGTTCCTCCAGCCTCAGCCTCTCAAAGTGCTGGGATTACAGGTGTGAGCCACCGTGCCTGGCCTATTTTAACTAAAAGTCAAAATTTCTCTGTTTTGTGTTATTAAAAGTCACTTTGCTTGTCCTTTTGTGCTTTAGTTAACTTTTAGAATTTTATTTTTTATTTTTTATTTTTTTTTTGAATTGGAGTCTCACTCGGTCGCCCAGACTGGAGTGCAGTGGCCGCTCCCGGCCACCGCAGCCTCGACCCGCTGGGATCCGGCGATTCTTCCGCTTCAGCCTTCCGAGTAGCCAGAATTACAGGCATGCGCTACCACGCCTGGCTGATTTTTTGATTTATTGTAGAGATGAGGTCTCGCCTGCCCAGGCGGGTCTCGAACCCACGGCTCAGGCAATCCACTCACCTCAGCCTCCCAAAGGCGCGGGATTACAGGCTGAGCCACCGAGCCCGGCTACTTTTAGAATTTTAATAGAGGTCAGTGGAGCTGCATAGTGTGGAGGACTTCTGTCCGACTGTCATGGATGATTTCTCCTGGACATCCAGGGGAAGAACCGCTTGTTAGGTGCTGACATCTCTCTTGGAGTGGCATCTTTGGAGGGATTTTGGATGCTGTCTTTCTGGTTTTTTGACAGTGCAGATTGCTGTTTCTTTTTCTTTTTTTTTTTTTTGAGTTGGAGTCTCCCTCCATTGCCCAGGCTGGAGTGGAGTGGTATGCTCACGGTCACTGCAGCGTCGACCTACTGGGCTCCAGCAATTCTTCTGTCTCAGCCTTCCATGTAGCCAGAACTACAGGCGCACACTACCATGCCTGGCTCAATTTTTGATTTATTGTTCAGACGAGGTCTCACCAAGTTGCCTGGGCAGGTCTCGAACCTGCTGGCTCAGGCAATCCACTGGTCTCGGCCTCCCAAAGTGCTCCCGGCCCACTGTTTCTTTTAATGGCTTGTCCACTTGTACTGTTTGTTATCCTTGTTATAGGCTACCAGGTCTTAAATTACAAAGGCCCGGCCGGGCTCGGTGGCTCAACCTGTAATCCCGCGCCTTTGGGAGGCTGAGGTGAGTG
>NW_007249729.1:331419-335468 GCF_000164805.1 Carlito syrichta | reverse complement strand
CACTGCACTCCAGTCTGGGCGACAGAGTGAGATTCCAACTCAAAAAAAAAAAAAAAATTTACAAAGGCCCATTCTGTTACATATAGAAAGACATATTCTGTGGATTTTTCACTTAGTTCCTTCCCAAGACTGTCTGGAAATGTCTAGTTACATCCTGGACATTTTCTACCCTGGCAATTTCACATTTTATGTGTTATTTCTGATTAAACTCTACATTTCTTGCTTGAGCCCATTTATAAAAGAGTGCCTGGGATCTGCTCCAAACGCAGTCTGAAACTTATCTGAAGTCTTAAAATCCACTTACTTTATAATTTTCAATCTTTAGGTTCTAAGGATAATCTAACTTTGATGGAAAGTCTTCTTTTTTTTTTTTTTTTGAGTTGGAGTCTCACTCTGTCGCCCAGGCTGGAGTACAGTGGCACACTCACAGCCACCCTAGTGTTGACCTGCTGGGCTCTGGCAATCCTTTTGCCTCACCCTTCCAAGTAACCGGAACTACAGGTGTGTGTTACCACGCCCGGCTCATTTTTGATTTATTGTAGAGACAAGGCCTCGCCAAGTTGCCCTGGCTGGTCTCGAACCCACGGACTCAGGCAATCCACTAGCCTCGGCCTCCCAAAGTGCAGGCTGAGCCACTGAGCCTGGCCTAATTTTTTTTATTTGTTGTAGAGACAAGGTTCACCAAGTTGCCCAAGCTGGTCTCGAACCCCTGGGCTCAGCAATCCGCTTGCTGGCCTCCCAAAGTGCTGGGATTACAGGAATATACACAGCCACGGGAAAGGGAAGAGAGGAGAGAGACGCCATCTGAAAGCCAGGGAACTGTCTTAGCCGATCTGAGAAAGAATCCCAGAAAGGCAATGGCCAACGGCGAAGGCAAACCCTTCCCTGTACTGAAAATCCCCGGGAAGACAGAGGAGGTGGGTGTACCAGGAGCCTCTGGGATGGAGGTGCAGGGGGTGGGAGGAGGCGGGTCTAAACCAAGGAGGACTCTGGACCCTCGCCCCCCCACCAGCCTGGCAGGGGTCTGAGAGGTCTTCACATGCCCTTGGCCTGGAATACTGAAGCGCCTGGCATTCCAACTGCACTGGGCCTGGAACTCTGGCAGCCAGACCCTCATCGTCCAAGCAGGGGATTTCAAGAGTCTTTCTGAGAAACCAGATCAGCCCAAGGAAAAGACTTTTAGAGAGTGACACGAGTCCCCAATAGACTGCCCAGCCAAGGCACTCTATGTTGAGTCCTGAGTGGATAGCTCACTGCCTGCTCGACGTTTCCACTGACTACTTTAAAAAAATTGAGGCTGGGAGTGGTGGCTCACATCTGTAATCCCAGCCCCTGGGGAGGCCGAGGTGGACTTGAGCCCACTTGAGTTTGAGACCAGCATGGGCAACATAGTGAGACCTCGTCTCTACAAAAAAATTTTAAAAATTAGCCAGGTGTACTGGTGTGCTCCCGTAGTCTCAGCTACTCGGGAGGCTGAGGTGGAAGGATCGCCTGAGCCCAGGAGGTCAAGGTTGCGCTGGCCCATGATCTTGCCACTGCACTCCTGCCTGGGTGACAGAGTAAGGCCCTGACTCAAAAAAAAAAAAAAAAAAAAAATCAGGACTACATTCCCAACCCACCCCCAAACACTCAATCAGCGGAATTCTTTGCTTGAAGGGAAACTCAGTCACCATCACTGTCCAGCATGCCACATTTAAAGCGCACCAAGCTGAACTTTCATGAAAGTTCCAAGTTCACGGCGTGGATCGATGGTATGCCACCGATATGTGAGGGACTTTGATGTGGCAGCCGGCGAGTTACAGATGTTCATATTTGCCAGTGACAAATAGCTTAGCCAGTGCTGGCATTTGTGCTTAAAGAAACAGGTGGCCACGCCGGTCGAGCATCATTTCCAGAGCCTGGTGTGGTGGCTCACACCTGTAATCCTAGTGACTCAGGAGGCCCCACGAAGAGAGGATCCATTGAGCTCAGGAGTGCGAGGCCACAATGAGCTACGATTGAGCCACTGCACTCCAGTCTGGGTGACAGAGGGAGACCTTGTCTCTACGATAAGTGAAAACTGGGAAAATAAAATATTATTTCCTGCAGTTTTTCGTGGCTTCTCACGCCTCTGCACTCACGGCCAGGCCTGGCTTCCTTTGGCACCTGCTGACCACGGCAGAGCTGGGTTGGGCTGACCTAGCCCCTCTTCCCTTCAGTCAGGAGTGGTTCGGGATACTGAGGAAGAAAGTGAATTCAGAATTACTGGCCGGGCCTGGTGGCTCAAGCTTGTAATCCCTCCATGTTGGGAGGTCGAGGCAGGAAAGTTGCTTGAGCCCAGGAGTTCAAGACCAGCCTGGGTGACATAGTGAGATCTCATCTCTACAAAAAAATTAAAAAAAATTAGGCAGGCGTAGTGGGATGCGACCACGGGTACCAGCTACTCGGGAGGCTGAGTTGTGAGTCCAGAGGTCAAGGCCGTGGTGAACCGAGATGTTGCCACTGCACTCCGGGATGGGCCAAAGTGACACTCTGACTCAAAATGATCACTTAGTTCCTCCTCGGAGCTGGGTGCTGGCCAGGTTCTTTTCAGGAAGCAGCTGCACTTAATTCTCCAAGCAGGTCGTGTGGTCAGTGTCACCCGGCAGCTTTCCACTGGGTCTTGCATGGCCTTTCGCAGCGCAGGCGTTGAGTCACGGGGACAAGGCCCGTCCTGGCCGGTCCTGGCTCTCAGGGTCGTAGGAAGGCTGCTCTGAGGATCAAGGTCAGCCAGCACGCGCAGGATGGCCACTGTGTCCCCTGGCGGGTTCCCTGCTTCCACCCCAGGCCCACTCTTCTGCAGTGGTCAGGTTGTGTTCCAGAACCTTCCCCGCAGCTGTCCCACTGAGTCACGATTTGTGCAGCTGCAGAGCCAAAACCAGATCTTTTCACTCGCTCCGAGAATAAAGACCCATTCCTAAGGTGGGGGCTCTGACCTGGGCTTCACCGACCCCCACCTTGGAGGGTTTCTGATACCCTAAAACGCGGCCCACGTGCTGGGAGCAGGGTCCACGCGCACCCCAAAGAGTTTTAAGAGTCACAGCGCTCGCCCTTCCAGGCAAACCGTCGGCCAAGACCCCCGTCTCGAGTAGCATCCCAGCCTGCTCTCGGGGGGCGGCGCCCCCATTTCCAAATCCGCCCACAGCTCGCATCAGCGCCTCAGAGTTGGGCCGATCTAGACCACGCCCACCGCCCCGCCCCGGGGCGAGTACACGCCCCGAGCACGCGCAGTACCCCGGCTGGGGCTGGTCCCCTAGGCGGAAGCGGACCAGAGGACGTGCGGATTTTCCCAGGATGCCTCGCGCTACCGTCATGGCCGCCTCCAGGTGTCTGGGTTCGCACATGGGACTCTAGGGTTGCAGGTGTATTTGCGGTCACTGTCGCCGCTAGACCTCGGCGTCCTTCGCCCCTCCTCTTTCATTTTCTGCCGTTGATTCCCGCGGGGTCCTCCTTGGCGCCTGTTTTGGCCGCAGCGACGTCCGGGGTGATGTGGACCGCGGAGCGGGCAGTTCTGCGGGGCTTCCCCACGGAGGCTGAGCGGCGGCAGTGGAAGCAGGAGGGCGTCGCCGGCCCAGGTGAGGCGCACCTGCCGGGGCTGCGGCCCGCGCGGGGGGAAGACGGTGGCGGCGGCGGATTCTCAGCCCTCCCTCCCCACCCCGCTAAAGTCTCATTGATCCTGGGGTGGTTGGGTCTTGACATGGTGGGCGTGGCTCTCCGGCTCTTTACCCACACTTCTCACCGCCCAGGTTCAGTCACGATAACCATGGCCGTGGCAGTTGCTTTTCTGAGCCCTTAACCCGTGTTCTGTCATTTAATTCTTATAGGAAATGCGTAAGGTGGGTACCACTTTTGCTGCCCCTTTCCAGGCAAATACATCTGAGTACAGATTGGTTAAGTCATTTATTCAAGGTGACACAGCTGGTGAGCAGAAAAGCTAACATGAGGCAGCAAAGGTGTAATTCTTGTGAGCCATGCACATTTCCTGGAGAGAGGAGGAGTTAAAGGGCATATTTTCTAGTGGGATATAGGCT
>NW_007249729.1:326663-331399 GCF_000164805.1 Carlito syrichta | reverse complement strand
AAGAGTTGGAGTTTCACTCGGTCGCCCAGACTGGAGTGCAGTGGCCGCTTCCGGCCACCGCAGCCTTGACCTGCTGGGCTCCGGCGATCCTTCCACCTCAGCCTTCCAAGTAGCCGGAATCACAGGCATACGCTACCATGCCCAGCTGATTTTTTTGATTTATTGTAGAGATGAGGTCTCGCTGCCCAGGCGGGTCTCGAACCCGCGGGCTCAGGCAATCCACTCACCTCAGCCTCCCAAAGGCACGGGATTACAGGCTGAGCCACCGAGCCCGGCCATTTAATTCTTATAGGAAATGCGTAAGGTGGGTACCACTTTTGCTGCCCCTTTCCAGGCAAATACATCTGAGTACAGATTGGTTAAGTCATTTATTCAAGGTGACACAGCTGGTGAGCAGAAAAGCTAACATGAGGCAGCAAAGGTGTAATTCTTGTGAGCCATGCACATTTCCTGGAGAGAGGAGGAGTTAAAGGGCATATTTTCTAGTGGGATATAGGCTTGTCTGTGGGATTTAGACTAGACCCTGAAGAGCAATAACGACCAGTATATAAATATAAGTGTTGTGTGTGTGTATGTACACAGTAAGTGCTTCAGGAGGGAGGAAATTTGAAGTTTGGTGGTCTGGCAAAGTTTTTATTTTTTAAATTTTTTTTATTTTTTTTTGAGTTGGAGTCTCACTCTGTCGCCCAGACTGGAGTGCAGTGGCCGCTCCCGGCCACCACAGCCTCGACCTGCTGGGCTCTGGTGATCTTTCCCCCTCAGCCTTTCAAGCAGCTGGAACTACAGGCGCACGCTACCATGCCCGGCTGATTTTTTGATTTATTGTAGAGATGAGGTCTCACTGCCCAGGCGGGTCTGGAACTCGCGGGCTCAGGCAATCCACTCACCTCAGCCTCCCAAAGGTGCGGGATTACAGGCTGAGCCACCGAGCCCGGCTATTTTTTAAATTTTTTAAGTCAGATTCTCACTCAGTCATCCAGGCTGGAGTGTAGTGGCATGCTCATGGCCACCACAGCCTTGATCTGCTGGTCAGGTGATCTTTCCCCCTCAGCCTTCCAAGTAACTGGAACTACAGGCGTGCACCACCACGCCTGGCCAATTTTTTGATGTAGAGATGAGGTCTTGCCAAATTATCCAGGCTGGTCTCTAAACCTGTGGGCTCAGGTGATCCTGTCACCTCGGCCTCCCAAAGTGCTGGGATTATAAATGTGAGCCCCCGTGCCCGACCTGGCAAAGTTTTATGGAAGAAGTCAGACTTGAGCTAATTTTTGATTGAAGGGTAAGACTGGCAATTGGAGAAGAGTTCCGTTGTAGAAATCCCAAGTGCAATAGTGTCAAGGCAGGAATGTGCATGGGATATTAGAGGAACAATGAGTGCACCACCATTCTTGGAGTGACTTTTCAGGAAGATGAATAGTGGGGGTAGGAAGGACCAGATTGTGAAAGGTCTTAGAACTTTTTGACTAAGGAAACTTTCTGTTGTCAGTAGGAAACTTTGTGGATTTCCCAGCAAAAAGTTAATGATATTAATGAGGAATCTTATTTCTGAGTCTGACTTCTACCTTGGTGAGTGAGCTTCTAATTCTAGGAGAGATGATGTTTGTAGAATGATGAGGATTTGCTTAGTACCTTTTGATGAATGTACAGCAAGCATTCTAATTATGTACATTTTTTTGCATACTAAAATGGTAGATTTGCCTAATGATGTTGTCCTTTACAGTATGAAGGAAAAAATTTTTCTTTTGGATTACTCAACTTCTTTTTTATATTACAGAGAGTGGATCTTTCCTACAATTGCTGCTGGAGGGGAACTATGAGGCCATATTCTTAAGTTCAGTGACTCAAAATATTTTTAATTCAGCAATGGCTGAAGAAAGGATTGACAGCTACCTGGAGAAGCAGATAGTAACATTCCTGGATCACTCAGCAGATTTGGATAAAACAGAAAGGTAGAATTTTATTGGAAATTTTCATAGAGAAACAGGCTAGATACATTAATAACACCTTGACAGTGAAGACATTCATTTTAGCAGTTGTTGAGAAACCTGGCTTTACATTTTCTCAGGTTTCATGATATCCTAAGTAATCTGTATAAGAACACTCATCCAGAAATCATCCAGAATGAAACAGTGGTGCAGGGTAAAAGGGTTTCATAAATGGGACTGGCACATGCTTGACCGTTAACTGCTAACCTAGGGAGTTTCCAAATCTTTAGGTCTGCTAGGCTTTAGTCACAAGCAAGACTTTAGATCTTATTTCCTTTTAACTTGAAAATTGATATTTTCAATTTTGTTATTTTGGGATTGCTGAGTGATTTTGTAACTATTTTTATTATGATTTAGACTGTTATCTTTCTAGAGCTCAGAGAACTTAATGTTTTTATTTTTATTTATTTATTTGTTTTTGAGTCCGAGTCTCACTCTGTTGCCCAGGCTGGAGCTCAGTGGCATGCTCATGGCCACCGCAGCCTCCACCTGGCTGGGCCCAGGTGATCCTTCTGTCTCAGGCTTCCAAGTAGCTAGAACTACAGGCATGTGCCACGACGCCCAGCTAATTTTTTTTTTATGATTTATTGTAGAGATGAGGTCTTACCACGTTGCTTAGGCTGGTCTCGAACCCCTGAGCTCAGTCAGTTCTCTTGCCTTCAGCCTGTAATCCCGCGCGTTTGGGAGGCTGAGGTGAGTGGATCGCCTGATCCCATGGGTTCGAGACCCACCTGGGCAACTTGGCGAGACCTCATCTCTACAATAAATCAAAAAATTAGCTGGATGTGGTAGCGCATGCCTGTAATTCTAGCTACTTGGAAGGCTGAGGCAGAAGGATCGCTGGAGCCCAGCAGGTTGAGGCTGGGGTGGCTGGGAGTGGCCACTGCACTCCAGTCTGGGTGACAGAGTGAGACTCCAACTCAAAAAACAAAACAAAACAAAAATTCTCTCACCTCCGCCTCTCAAAGTGTTGGGATGACAGGCATGAGCCACAGCGCCCGGCTTAATGTTTTTATTATAGAGTCCATGGTTCGCAGCAGTGATGCCTAAGCCTGTCAGTGTCTAATACTTTACTGTCACAGATTTGATGCCTCTGTCTTTCTTTTACTATCTGTGGCAACTATGTCAAGTTTAAAATTTTTTTTTTATTTTAAAAATTTAATTGTTTAGACGGGATCTCACTCTTTCATCCAGGCTGGAGTACAGTGGCGTGACCATTGCCCACTGTAGCCTCAAATTCCTGGGCTCAGGCACATGGCACCATGCCAGGCTAAGTTTTAAGATTTTTTTGTAGGGGTCTTGCTCTGTTGCTCAGGATGGTCTTGAACTCCTGGTCTCAAGTGATCTTCCTGCCTTGGCCTCCCAAAGTGTTGGGGTTACAAGTATGAGCCATTGCACCTGGCCTCTCAGTTTTAATTATCTTGCAAATGCATGCAGTTTTATTTTGCCATTATTTCTAGGGTATGGCTTCATTTAGTCCTTTAACAGATAAACTGCTGTGCTAGGTGTTGAGGTTGTGAAGATGAATAAGACATAACTGATCTCCATAAGGAGTTCACAAAAGAATGCTACTGTAGGCTTTTAATTTTTTTCTTAAAATTAATATTATTTCATTTTTGGGGGTTCATGGTAGTTAACATTTCTGCAGTGTCATTTCTGACTTTTGGTCTCTGATATGTGTGCACTCTCTAGCAACTAGCCTTGTGGTACCCATTAAAACACATATATTTACACAATGCATTACTCACTGGTAGATGAGAATCTAGCTTGTCACATAAAGCTGAAAAGAGACATTTCAGGTGACTCATTTTGAGGTATTTGAAAATTAAGCTGTATTCTTTTATTTTTTTGAGTTGGAGTCTCACTGTCGCTCAGGCTGGAGTACAGTGACACACTCATTGTCACCCCAACATCGAACCACTGGGCTCTGGTGATCCTTCCGCCTCAGCCTTCCAAGTAGCTGGAACTACAGGCCTGCGCTACCACACAGGCCTGTTTTGATTTTTGATTGTAGAGATGAGGTCTCGCCAAGTTACCCCAGCTGGTCTCAAACCCATGGGCCCAGGCAGTCCACTCGCCTCGGCCTCCCAAAGTGCTGGATTTACAGGCTGAGCCACTGAGCCCCGACCCAAGCTGTATTCTTGTTTTTTTTTTTTTTTTAATTGGAGTCTCTTTGTTGCCCAGGCTAGAGTGCAGTATTGTGCTCACGGTCACCCCAGTGTCAACCTGCGAACCTTCCACCTCAGCCTTCCAAGAAGCCGGAACTATAGGCGTGTGCTACCAAGCTGTATTCTTAATTTACCTGTAGGAGTTTGGTTTTTTGGTCAGGACAGTTACACTGAGGCATTAAGATCTTGCTGCATACCTGTTTTCCCCACACTTCCTTACCTCTAATGGCAAACTCTTCTGTTTGTTTTTTCTTTCTCTAGTGCTGCCTTTTCTTGGCTCTGCTGTTGGTTGCCCTGAACAGTTTTACATTTTTGCTGCCATAGGCCTGTAGGTTTGATTTTTTTCTCTCTCTAAAAGAATCATCCTGTTAAGGAAAGGCCTAGGGGCCGTGGGAAGTTAAGAAGTGCTGTGAACTCTTTGTCTTCTGAATGAAACCCTGGATTCCCTGGCTGTTATTTGCTGGAGTTGAATCCTCACCCATGTGGGCTTCATCCAGGGGTTGGCAAATCACAGCTGGTAGGCCAGAGTGGCTAAGAATGATTTTTTTTTTTGAGTTGGAGTCTCACTCTGTTGCCCAGACTG
>NW_007249729.1:308490-326500 GCF_000164805.1 Carlito syrichta | reverse complement strand
TGGAAGCCTGAGATGGATCGCCTGAGCCCAGCAGGTCGAGGCTGTTGTGGCCATGAGCGTGCCACTGCACTCCAGCCTGGGCAATAGAGTGAGACTCCAACTCAAAAATAAAATAAAATAAAAAGGGGGAAAAAACATATGTGACTTGCAAAGCCTAAAATATTCCATAACCGTCCCTTTATAAAAAGTTTGCCAGCCAGGCTCGGTGGCTCAGCCTGTAATCCCGCGCCTTTGGGAGGCTGAGATGAGTGGATTGCCTGAGCCCGCGGGTTTGAGACCTGCCTGGGCAGTGAGACCTCATCTCTCCAATAAATCAAAAAGTCAGCCAGGCGTGGTAGTGCATGCCTGTAATTCCGTCTACTTGGAAGCCTGAGGCGGAAGGATCGCCAGAGCCCAGCGGGTCAAGGCTGTGGTGACCGGGAGCGGCCACTGCACTCCAGTCTGGGCGACAGAGTGACACTCCAATTCAAAAAAAAAAAAAGTTTGCCTATCCCTGTCTCAAACCAAAACAGGTCTGAAAAATCTAGGTTGCGCTCACATTTCTAAGGTATTTGTTGTTGTTCTTGCAGTTGGTGGTACTACATCAGTAAAAGGTTAGAAACACCTTGATGCCATCATTTTTCCTCTGTATAAAGGCCGTTGTCCATATATCTTCTGGCAATGTCAGAGCTGCTAAATATACTGCAAGAAGCAGTTACAGGTACCTGAGCAGGACATAGGCAGTTCTGTTGAAAATGTTCTGTATCTGCACTGCCCGCTACTGTAGCCGCTGGCCATGTTTAGCTGTTGAGTACTTGAAACATGGACAGTGTGACTAAGGGACTGCACTTTAAATTGTCTTTAGTTTTAATGAGTTTCAATTCAGAAGAGCCAGATGTGGCTCATGGCTATGATATTGGACATTGTTTATGTTTCAGAATTTTTTTTTAAATACTCCAGGATAGTCTTGATAAATGTTAGATTTTTCTTAACAAGACTGAAATGCAATAGTGTGTTGGAGATCATCTGGCGACAATGGTTCTTGTTTCTTTCTTCAACCCTCCTTGTGCACAGACAACAGCTGATATTCCTACTTGGTGTGAGCAGTCTGCAGCTTTTCGTTCAGAGTAACTGGACGGGGCCTCCTGTCAACTTACACCCGCAGGATTTTTTGCCATCTATTTTGTTTGAGCAATTCAGTGAGGTAAGCTTCTTGAAAATATTGTAGATAATTATGATCTATGCAAACAGATCTTTATAAACTGGAGTTAATAGTAGGTGGGAAAGAAACGGCTTGCTAGCTCATTCAGAACTACTGAGCATGCTTGTGCATTGACCAGATTTTCAAGTATTTCCAGAAGCTCTATTGTCATTCTCAAGCTCCTTCCTCTTCAGACACTCTCCATTCATGGAGCTCTGCTAGCTACTCTTTTTATTAACGCACAGACAGCTGCACCAGTCACCTGGTTGCTTAAATCACCCCAGTTACACAAAGATCTTTTCTGGCAAAGGAGCAAACCTGGAGAACTGTTTAATTTTTGGGGGGGTTGTAGTCTCACTCTGTCAACCAGGCTGGAGGGCAGTCGCACACTCCCGGCCACTGCAGCCTCACCCTGCTGGACTCAGGTGATTCTTCTGCCTCAGCCTTCCAAGTAGCTGGAACTACAGTCATGCGCCACCATGCCCATCTAATGTTTTGATTTATTGGAGAGATGAGGTCTTGCCATGTGGCTCAGGCAGTTTTCTCACCTTGGCCTCCCAAAGTGTTGGGATTACAGACGTGAACTACTGCACTTGGCTTACTTGTTTGTTTTTTACATTGGGATTTCATTTAGTAGGTTATGCCCTGAAATTTGTGGCAGAACAGATATGCTTCTTGTCTAGAAGTGATTGGAATAAGGATTCTTTTTCTTCAAGGTATGCCTTGTATCTCCTTGGGCCTTCCCAGTTGGGATTGGACTTTCGACAATAAGACTCGTACCCATCTGATTTACAGGGCGATTCTGTGGGGCTGCAGGCCCAGTGTGAGCACATCAGACAGGGTCTTCTCTTGAGTTCTCAAGTCAGTAAATTCACTGTGCGTTGAGTACCTCTACTTGGGTTCTCACAAGATTCCATAGACTTATGCCCTTGAGTGTGCTCATGATGAGGTTCCTCTCCAAGCCAGGGCCTCTTCCTGGACCTGCATCCCTGTTACTATATAGTGCCAGTCAGAAGGCTAGAAGTCGTCCAGGCCCCATCCTTGAACCCCACCCTTGGCTTAGTACAGCGCTGGGCCTTGCTAGGGACAGGAAGAAGTAGAGAGATCTGTGGGAAAGGCGGCACTTGGTGGTAGGAAGACTTTGGTTTGGGCGTTGGAAAATCTGGACTTCACTCAACTTCTAGGGGTATGTTTCCTCACTTCTAAAACTGAGGCACTTGTGATAACTTCAAAGTAGTTCCTTAATTTTGTAGATTAAAAAAAAAATCTACTCTTTTTTTTTTTTTTTGAGTTGGAGTCTCACTCTGTCACCCAGACTGGAGTGCAATGGCCGCTCCCGGCCACCGCAACCTCGACCTGCTGGGGGCTCTGGCGATCCTTCCGCCTCAGCCTTCCGAGTAGCTGGAAAAAATCTACTCTTAGTGGAGATAACAGTAAGCTTTCTTTGTTGTTTGATGGTAGTAATTCATGTTGTCTTTATTTCTTTTTTTTTTTTTTTTTTTGAGTCAAGATCTCACTCTGTCATCCAGGCTGGAGTACAGTGGCATGATCACGACAATCACAGCTCACTACAGCCTTGACCTCCTGGGTTCAGGTGGTCCTTCCACCTCAGCCTCCCTAGTAGCTGGGACACAGGCCTGCACCTCCATACCTGGCTAATTTTTTAATGTTTTGTAGAGACAAGGTTTCACTATGTTGCTCGGACTGGTCTTGAACTCCTGGGCTCAAGCAGTCTGCCCACCTCAGCCTGCCAAAGTGTTGGGATGAGCCACTGTGCCTGGCTATCTTTATTCCTTTGTCACACTCTTGAATGATTATGAAAGGACGTCAGAAGATGAACCCCAGTCAGAATAGTTTGTGTTGAGCCAGGCCCTGGGATTATTTAGCTTAATCCTTAAAAGAATCTTCTGAGGTATGGATTCAGTTGTTTCATTTCATTTTTATTTTTATTTTTTTAGAAAGCAGGACTTATTGAGAGGACAGAAAAGCTCCCACAGTGGGGGGTGGGGTGGGGACCTGAAGGGGTTGTCCTGTTTCATTTTTTTTTTTTGAGTTGGAGTCTCACTCTATCACCCAGCCTGGAGTGCAGTGACCGCTCCCAGCCACCACAGCCTCGACCTGCTGGGCTCCGACGATCCTTCCGCCTCAGCCTTCCAAGTAGCTGGAACTACAGGCGCGCGCTACCACGCCCGGCTCATTTTTTGATTTGTTGTAGAGATGAGGTCTCGCCAAGTTGCCCAGGCGGGTCTCGAACACGCGGGCTCAGGCAATCTACTCACCTCAGCCTCCCAAAGGTGCAGGATTATAGGCTGAGCCACCAAGCCCGGCTCTGTTTCATTTTATAATTGATGAAACTGAGGCTTCATCAGGAAAACTTTGCACAGGGCACTGACATGTGTATGTGATGTCAGAGCCCATGTTCCTGATGTTTAAGGGTTCCTGCTGTCTAGTTTGTGGCAGCTGTTAAAATTCTAATTCTAGAAACACAAGTCCTTTATCCTTGTATAAGATCTCGAGATCTCTGTCCGGCGGCAGAGTTTTTACAGGCATCCTTTTTTGCAGCCTTTGCTCACTCTGGTCTATGGTCACGTGTCTACTCATCCCTTGATATGTGAGACCTTGTTGATTGCTTGGCCTCATGGGAGTTGTGGTGTGGAGACGTGCTTTGTAATGACATTGCAAGAGTGAGCGTAAGCGAGATGTAGGTGTTTGATACAAGTGTCAAGTGGAGTATGGACTATAAATACTTTAAAATGGGGATACTTTTTATTGAGGTGATTTTTTTTACAAGTAAATCTGTGAAGCCATGATGACTCTTCAGAGCTAGCATTTCCTTGAGTTCCTGCTTGTCTAAAGTTTCAGCGAATGGGTGACCATCCATCGGGGCAGGCTGGATTTGGGGCTCTCTGATAATTCTGTCCAGTGCCAGTTGCTCTGGGGCAGATTAATCCCTTTGTTTCAAAGCTGAGTTAACTGGAAAATCTGTGTATTATTATAAGACATAGAAAGATCAGCATTTTATTAAACTGTATCTTCTTCATTTACAAACATCTTTCCAGATCAAAGAGCTGGATGCAGCAGTTCTGAGCCTGCTCATTCTGGATGGTGAATCAATTTACAGCCTGACTGTGAAGCCGCTGCTGCTGCTGTTAGCGCGCGTGATCCTGGTGAACGTGAAACAGAGGCTGACAGCTATTCAGGTAAGGCGCCAGGCTCCATGGCCTTCTGCCCATGTGTGACTTCTGTGTTCACTAACACCAGATTGAAGGTGTGGTGCTGACAGTGTCTTGGTGTGTTTTGTTCTCTAAGTCTTCTTCTAGGTCTTTATTTTTTTTAATTTATTTTTAATTTTTTTTGAAGTTAGAGTCTCACTCCATTGCCCAGACTGGAGTGCAGTGGCACATTCACAGCCACCACAGCATTGATCCACTGGGCTCCAGTGATCCTTCTGTCTCAGCCGTCCAAGTAGCTGGAACTACTTTTTTTTATTTACTGTAAAGACGAGGGCTTGCCAAGTTCCCCAGGCTGGTTTTGAACCTGCGGACTCAGGCAATCCACTTGCCTTGGCCTCCCAAAGTGCTGGGATTACAGGCTGAACCACTGAGCCCGGCCTAGGTCTTTATTTTATTTTATCTTTTTTTTTTTTTGAGTCAGAGTCTTACGCTGTCACCCAGGCTGGAGTATACTGGCACGCTCCTGGCCACCATAGCCTCAACCTGCTGGGCTCAGGTGATCCTTCCACTCAGCCTTCCAGGTAGCTGGAACCACAGGCATGTGCTACTGCCACGCCTAGCTAACTTTTTTTGAATTTATTGTAGAGACGAGGTCTGGCCATGTTGCTCAGGCTGGTCTTGAACCCCTGAACTCAAGCAATCCTCTCTCCTCCAACTCCTAAAGTGCTGGGATTATAAGTGTGAGCCACCATGCCTGACCTCGGTATTTATTTTAAAATCTGATTTAAATAAGCAAAAACTTTTCTTCCCTCTTGAGATTAATCGACTATAAAATGAGATGCTATTGAGTCTCTTTAATAGGATTTGAAGGATGTATTCTCAGAATCTTAGATATAGATGTAAAACATCCTTTGTAGTCGTTTATGAATTTTCTAAGGACAGTGACCTGTGGCCACAGTGTGGTGGTCTGAGTTCCTGTTTCCTGGCAGATAGTCTGCAGCCTCTGGTGATCTGGGCTTGATTTAGTGGTGCATTGGCTGAACGTCTGATGTAATGTCTTCATACTACATCATGAGGAGAGACTCCCATACCCATACTACCAATGAGGAGAGACACCCATACCCACAGAAAGCTGGCATGCAAAAGGAGGTTCCCAGACATGAGGAGGCAGTGGGGTTTTGGGGGGCATGCACTGTGGGGTGCGAACTGTTGCGGCTCAGAGAGGCAGCCAGAGATGTCAGGCAGCGGATAGGTGTGGCCGTGTGCCCATCACGCTATATTTATGCACCTTGAATTGTAAATTTCATGTGCTTTTCACATGTCATGAAATACTATTGATTTTTTTCAGTGCTTTAAAAAAGGAAAAACCAGCTGGGCATGGTGGCTCATGCCTGTAATCCCAGCACTAATGGAGGTGGAGGCAAGAGAATTGCCTGAGTCCAGGAGTTCGAGACCAGCCTGGGCAACATGGCAAGAGCTCGTCTCTACAATAAAATAAAATAAAATAATTAGCCGGGTGTGGTGGTGCGTGCCTGTGGTTCCAGTACTCGAAAACCTGAGGCAGAAGGATCATCTGAGCCCAGAGGATCGAGTCTGCAGTGGCCATGACTGTGCAACTGCCCTCCAGCTTGGGCAACAAACAGAGTGAGACTCCAACTCAAATCAAAGAAACAAAGTAAAAACCTCACTTATAAGCATACCCTGAACATTTACCATAATACTATATGAAAGGTATAGGCAGTAGTGGGAATCTGCCAGGGGGTACCTGATCTCAAACCAGGTGAAGTGGGGCTCAAGCTTTACCGATCGATGACTACTTATATACCTAATCCTGAATTATACCCCACATCTTTAAAAAAAAAAGTAAAAACGATTTTGAGTGTCTGGGCTGTGCAGAAGCCAGCAGTGGCTGGCTTTGGCCCACAGGTGTGACTTGCTGGCTCCTGCTATATCTGATTGCTGCAACTCACGCTGTCATGTCTAAATAATACAGTTGCATTTAATGGGAAATCTCCCCATTTTTAAGTGTTGGCCAAACACTTCTAAGAAACATAGTATTTCCGTATGTAAGATGTGGACTTTGTTCTGTGCAAGGGCTCACTTTCCTGGGCACTGAGGCTCAGACACTGAGTTTGTTTTAAAGGAGTGGTGAGAAGGGAAGCTGTGCCTTTGTGAGTAATTCTCACCAAGCCAGAGGGTTTGAATCAGTTGTACTAAAAGGGTTTTGTATTTTTTTTCGAGTCAGACTCTCACTCTGTTGCCCAGGCTGGAGTGCTAGGACATGCTCATGGCTACCACGTCCTTGACTTGCTGGGCTCAGGCAATCCTTCTTCCTCAGCTTTCCAAGTAGCTGGAAACACAGGCAAAAGCCACCATGCCCAGCTAATTTTTTGATTTATTGTAGAGACGAGATCCTGCCAAGTTTCCCAGGCTGGTCTTGAACCCCTGGGCTGAAGCAAGTCTCTTACCTCCGCCTCCCAAAGTGCTGGGATTACAGGAATGAGCCACTGTGCCCGGACTAGAAGGGTTTTTGGTTTTTTTTTTACGTTGGAGTCTCACTGTCACCCAGACTGGAGTGCAGTGGCCGCTTCCGGCCACCGCAGCCTCTACCTGCTGGGCTCCGGTGATCCTTCTGCCTCAGTCTTCCGAGTAGCTGGAATTACAGGCATGGGCTACCGTGCCCGGATGATTTTTTGATTTATTGTAGAGATGAGGTCTCGCTGCCCAGAGCGGGTCTCGAACCTGTGGGCTAAGGCAGTCCACTCACCTCAGCCTCCCAAAGGCGCGGGATTACAGGCTGAGCCACCGAGCCCGGCTTAGAAGGGTTTTTAATAGGTGAGTTTCAACTTGCCTTAGCCAGTATAGGTCCTTATCTTGGATCTTTTAGTGATAGTAGCATGAATAAGACATTTTTCCCTAAGTTGGCTGGGTGCAGTGGCTCACACCTATAATTTCAGCACTGTGGGAGCCTGAGGTGGGAGGATCCCTTGAGCCCAGGTGTTCGAGACAAGCCTAGGCAACACAGTGAGACCCTGTTTCTACAGAAAAATAAAAAAATTTTCCAGATATGGTGGTACATGCCTGTAGTCTCAGCTACTCGGGAGGCTTAAGTGGAAGGATTGCTTGAACTCAGGAATTCAAGACTGCAGTGAGGCATGATTGTGCCACTGCACTCTAGCCTGGGCAATAGAGTGAAATTCTTATACCTTCATGTAATATACTTCAAAATAACATAGTTGTGATTAATTTAGATGATTCAGTACCTGATCATATTTGATACTGTGATGAGCCTATCAGAAACACCTGTTACAACTTGCACACATGCATATACATATGCAGATACATAGAGGAAGTTCTGGAGGGAATATAAACCTTTGTTATGAGTTTTTCTGACATTTGGGCAGTGGAAGAGAGGGGTTTTCACTCTTCACTGTATATGCTTCTAGATTGGCTTGTTTCATATTTTTGTTCTTTCTTTGTTTTGAGTTGGGGACTCGCTTTGTCACCCATGCTGAGGTTTAGTGACACAATCATGGCTCACCACAGCCTCAACCTCCTGGACTCAGGTGGTCTTCCCACCTCAGTCTCCCAAGTTCCAGGACTACAGGCATGCACCTCCAAGCCTGGCTAATGTTTTTATTTTTATAGATATGAAGTCTCGTTCATTACCTAAACTGGTCTTGAGCTCCTGGACTTAAGCAATCCTCCCACCTTGGCCTTCCAAAGTACTGAGATTATAGGCATGAACCACCATGCCCAGCCAGTTCTTCTTCTTCTTCTTTTTTTTTTTTTAATAAGGATATATTGATCAAGTAAGAAAAAGCATCAGAGGATTAAACAAAATGGTACTGTGTGCGCAGCCCATACATTAACTGATATGATGCATAAAATGCTGTCTGTATCCTCAGACATGAATGGTTCAGGTGGAGTTATCATCTCGACAGGCAAGTGCTGGTCCATTGGTGCTGACTTCTAGGAAAGCGTAGAGATTCAGAGAAGCGACAAATGAATGTGCCCATGTAGTGGGAGGAGGCTTCATGGAGGACAGAGGTGTGACAGGGAGCTTCCCAGTACTGGATAGTATCTGACTCTGAGACATTTCTCATCATGTAGTTTGTGTAGAAGTCCTTGCTTTGAGGGAATACAGAGATGGGTAAACATGGTTTCGTGCTGGATAGGTGACACACAACAGTGAGACCTCGGGATGACGTACATGAATGCAGCGGGATGTGTTTCAGGGGGAATACAAGCCACATGCTGTTAGGGAAAAATCACCCCACAGGGGTTCTTGCCGAAGCCACCAGAGGAGTTGGCACTTGGGTTAGAGTGACAGCAGAGGGCCACAGAGCAGGGTGACCACAGCAGACCTCTTAAAGGAAGAGATGGCAAATTCGAAATGGGGTCAGGAAGGCCAAGTGGCTGAAAGAAGCAGTCTTTATGAGAATGAAGGTGTGGTGTTATTCTTAGACACAGAAGTGGATTTGTGTTCTTATTGAGAGCAGCAGTGGGTGCGAACGCTTATTGAGGAATACACTTCACAGATGTGAAAAATGATTCTGGAACTCAGTCTCACTCAGCTTAAGAACAGTTTCCCAGGTGTCCCCTTTCCTCTTCCAGAGCCTGCCGTGGTGGACGCTACGCTGTGTGCACATTCACCAGCAGCTGCTGGAGGAGCGCTCGCCCCAGCTTCTCACAGTCGCCGGACTCTGCGCTGATGAAGGTATGTGGGACGCTCGGTGGACATGTCGCTCCGCTCTGGGATGTTCCTTGCAGGTTTATTCCTCCATGGGTACGTGTGCCTTTGGTTTGCAGCTGCTTCTTTGTTTTCTGGATGTAAGAAATCGTTATGATATCAGATTACAGAGTTCCTTAATGTCTTTTGAGTTTTAAAAAAGGCAAGCACTGTCATCTCTTTTACCTGCTTGGGTGATTTGTTGGATGAGTGTGTAAGTTACCGTGATCTTATCACAGCTTGCTTAAAGGTATTTTATTTTACTTTATTTTGTTTATTTATTTTGAGTTGGAGTCTCACTCTGTCGCCCAGACTGGAGTGCAGTGGCACGCTCCCAGCCACCGCATCTTCACCCTGCTAGGCTCCTGTGATCCTTCCACCTCAGCCTTCCAAGTAGCTGGAACCACAGGCGCACACTACCATACCTGGTTAATTTTTTATTTATTGTAGAGATGAGGTCTCGCCAAGTTGCTCAGGCAGGTCTTGAACCCGCAGGCCCAGGCAATCTACTCGCCTCGGCCTCCCAAAGTGCTGGGATTATAGGCTGAGCCTGCGAGCCCGGCCGCTTAAAGGTATTTTAATATTTTCTCTGTTCTTTAATCTAAGAAGTCTCATTGGAAACAAATGTACACTCTATTTTTTAAGAAAAGTCTTTAACTTGAGATAGAGTAAATTATCCTGAGTTACACAAAAAATAGAAATTAAATATCCTATGTCCTATTGAGTGCATGAAGAAAAGCTTCATTTTTGAAAACATTTGATAGAAAATTCATTTTACTGAGGACGACAATGGGTAGGGAGGCTATTTTCCATTCCATTTCGTTTCGTTGTTAATTGTGTAATATATAATGTACTACAGAAAAGTGCCTAAAACTTAAATAAAAATTAACAGACAGTTTAACCCAAGCACCCACGTGTGCCTCCTGCTGACTTTGTTGCAGACACCCCTCATGTGTCTTAGGGAAGCACTTTGAGGAAGAAGAGGATGGTAGGTACCTTGATACTTGGTTTTCAGTCTCCCTGGGCTTTGGAATGATTGTTCTTGGCAAAAGTTGCCAAACAAAACAAAAACAAAAATAAATTCTCTTGTGGTGAAGGAATACTTGAACACAACTGAACTTGGACTCAAGAATGAGTTTCTGAGTTACAGACGTGGGATTTGACTTTCACTGTGTCTGATTACAAAGCCCACGCTTTGTCCACATCCTGAGAGTTTGGAATGGATATGCGTGTGTGTTTGTCTAAGGGGTGGGTAGTGGTACTTAGTATCCCTCTGTGTAGAGAAGTGGTGGGATGCACTTGATGGAGGTGGTGCGTTCATGAAGGTGTAAAAGAACTCTTGGGTGTGTGTGTGAAATTGCTAGAAGCTCCTGTACCTTTCTAGGGTTGTTTCTCAAGGGTCTATCTATATAGTAACAGGCTAGGCCAGGACACAGTGGAGGGGTCTGTAGCTTGTACAGTAATAAGTATTACTAAACCACATGAAAGATTGAAATGAATTTCTCCGTTTTTATTTTATTCTGGGGCAGAAATACACAAACGTGCTAATCTTAGAGAAATGGATATCAGTACTAGTTCAAACAGAGAAAGTCATCTCCAGCCAGTATAGCAATTGATTCATCTGTGTTGTTTGTGCTGGATTTAATTTACATTCTTTCAAGATTTATGGGTTTTGTAAGGCTGTGGAGCCAGCAAAGGCATGTTAGACCACCTGAGCTTCAACATCCCTTGGTGTCCGAGGGGGACTGGCTTTAGGACCTGACCCCGGTCCCCATATTAAAATTCTTACATACTCTCCTTGTGTATCTTTTTTTTTTTTTTTTGAGTTGGAGTCTCACTCTGTCGCCTTGTGTATCTTTTTAAAAGATGGGAACCATATGGTATGTTTTAGGGAGAATTCCATTCTAAGCGTTAAAATGAAGTTCCCAAGCAGAAGGGGTTACCTAAAATATCTGGAATATCATGACTCTAAGTGACTCATTTCCCAAGTGGTCTCAGTTCTTTTCTGCAGCTTTTCAACATATCATTTGCTTTGCCTTGCAACTAGGAATTTTTTATGTGGCTGTTCTAGGCTAATCGGCGACATTTTTCATTTTATCTAGTCATAAATTGGTCCACTTCAGCTATGTCTAAATAGGTCTGCAGATAGTATTAAATTATAACATATCATGAACAATTTTATTTTAAAATGTTTTATTCTGGGATTTGACCCAAATGTTGGCCAGTCAATTATAACTGAAATACTGTTCAATGTCCAGAGAAGGATATTCTATTTGAAATGTTGCCCTTGAACCCTTGAAGGACCATCAAAAAGTTGGCAGGATTTTTTTCAGTCTATGAAATATCAGCAAAGGATTTTATGAACAACTGTGAGTTTTGTCCAGGAATGTTGCATCAGTACAGTTCAGTGGAACGGAGCCTGTCCTAATGTCAACATAACTTTGCTGGGGTGGTCACATCTATGAAAGGAATAGGTCACAGTCTTGAAAAGCCTGTTCCACAGCACCATCTAAGGCATTCTTTTGGATGTCACACCAAGTTGAAACCATGATTCTCTAAAGGCTGCTTAAGGGCACACAGCAATTTATTGTCTGATCTGATTCCGAAAGCGTGGTCCCTGTCGCACCTGAGTCATGCTATTGCAGTTCACCTGGTGAAGATGAGCTCATGAAGTCACTGTCTAAGGGAAAACAGGCCACAGTGCTCTGTCGAGTTCTGCTGTAACATCTCTAGGCAGCTCTGTGACTCTGGGATTAGGTTGTTTCCACATTGAAAGACTTGTTCAAGAGATTCGTTTCTTGGTGACTGATGCATACATTGATTTTTTTCATACATCTGATAGTTTGGAATGACTGTGATTAAACGTGCTAAATATCATTATCTATAATTATAATTGTCCTTAGGGGTTTCCTTTTAGCATAGCATTAAAATAATCTCATGAGGAGAGCTTTTGGTTTTAACACGTGTTTTATTTATTACTTACTTATTTGTTTGCTTGTTTGTGTATTGAGTTGGAGTCTCACTCTGTCGCCCAGGCTGGAGTGCAGTGGCACACTCACGGCCACCCCAGTGTCAACCTACTGGACTCCAGTGATCCTTCCAGCTCAGCCTTCCAGGTATCTGGAACTACAGGCGTGTGCTACTGCACCCAGCTAATTTTTGATTTATTGGAGAAATGTGGTCTCGTCAAGTTGCCTGGACAGGTTTTGAACCTGTGGGCTCAGGCAATCCACTTGCCTCGACCTCTCCGAAGTGCTGGGATGACAGGCTGAGTCACCGATCCCAGCCCATATAATTAAAAAAAAAAAGTTTATTTATGTAGAGTCGAGGTCTCACCAAGTTGCCCAGGCTGATCTCAAACTCCTGACCTCAGGCAGTCCTCTCACCTCCCAAAGTACTGGGATTACAGGCTAGAGCCACCACTGCGCCTGGCCTTAGCACGTGTTTTAAATGTACGAGTTGACATTTTGATTCAGAAGTTTGTGAATATTCATTTCCACGGAGAACCTACTGATTTATTAAGATAATAAATATATGTCTATTGGGTGAACGTTCTCCCTTTTTTATTTAAACCTCGAGTTATCCAGAGCTGAGAACTTTGTGTTCATGGTTGAATCATTGTTTTCCGTCATTTTTCTGTCCAGCCAGGTCTTAAGTTTTATCAGTCTGTCCCTAAGGGTCCCATATTTATCTCTGTTTTGCTTCTGCAACTTTTATCCTGGTCTGAAATCTTTAGTTTGGAAAGGCCTTTTAGAGATCATCTTGTCTCGCTAAGTTATTTTACAAAGAATTGAGACAGAGAACTTACCAAGAACCAGCACTGTGATCTGGAGTTTCTGACTCTGAGTC
The DNA here is from genome assembly GCF_000164805.1 of Carlito syrichta. Lineage (NCBI taxonomy): Eukaryota > Metazoa > Chordata > Mammalia > Primates > Tarsiidae > Carlito > Carlito syrichta. The sequence goes on along the minus strand of NW_007249729.1, from coordinate 313,566 downwards.
TGGCTCACTCTTCTTACCATGACTTTCCCTGAGCTGGTTGGGAGGGCAGAATTGTCATAGCCGATAATGGGAATTCAGCTAACGTTTCCATAGTGTGCACTTTAAGCACTGGTTGAAGTCTTCACATATAATAACCAGCTTATTCTCACAACTCTGTGAGGCAGAGCTGAAGATGGTGTAGTAACAGATATACTGCACTTTTATATGTATATGTATTTTTTTTTTCTTGAGTTGGAGTCTCACTGTGTTGCCCAGGCTGGAGTGCAGTGGCACACTCCCGGCCATTGCAGCCTCGACCTGCTGGGCTCCGGCGATCCTTCCGCCTCAGCCTTCCAAGTAGCTGGAACTACAGGCGTGCACTACCACGCCTGGCTAGTTTTTTAATTTATTGTGGAGATGAGGTCTCGCCAAGTTGCCCAGGCGGGTCTTGAACCCGCAGGCTCGGGCAATCCCCTCACCTCAGCTTCCCAAAGGCGTGGGATTATAGGCTGAGCCACCGAGCCTGGCTGTATATGTATTTTTATGTATTTTATATGTATATGTATTTTATATGTATTTTTTTAGTTGGAGTCTCACTCTTGTTACCCAGGCTGGAGGAGTGCAGTGGCACGCTCATGGCCACCGCAGCCTCGACCTGCTGGGCTCAGGTGAGCCATCCGCCTCAACCTTCCAAGTAGCTGGAACTATAGATGCACACCACCACGCCCAGCTAGTTTTTGTGAGCTCACCTAGTTGCCCAGGCTGGTCTTGAACCCCTGGGCTCAGGCAATCCTCTCACCTCGGCCTCCCAAATTGCTGGGGTTACAGACTGAGTCACCACTGTTTTCAAACAGCTTTTTAAAAGTCTAATTAACCTTCTAGAAGACCTCAAAGTGGACCATTTTACACATTTTACATACATATACCCCTGTGAAATCATCACAATTAAGGCAAGTAATAGGACATAGCATTTTCAAATCTGGCTTTTAGTTCCTTCTCTCTTGCTGATTTTCTGTGTGACCTCTAGCAACTCTCTTGACTTCCACATCGGGGTTTCCTTCCTTATAAAACTATCTTTGAATTCTTTTCATTTCTAGAGTAATGTGATGTTTTGTAGTCCAACTTCTTGCCCATCCTAATGCTGGACTCTTAGAATTCCACTTGTGTCTAAAAAAAGTTCCCTCCTTTTTTGTTGGGTGCACTCAGAGATTACATGGAGATGGAGCTCATTTCATTGTTAGGGTGCATAATTGCTACAAAGTGTTTTTTTAAAATTAATTTTAAAAGATCTTTTATTCTGTCACCACCATTGTTTCTGCTGACTAGAGCTGCACTGTTCAATGTAGCAGCCACTGGCCACCTATGGCTATTTAACTTTAAATGCAGTCACAGGTTGAAGTGAAACGTTCAGTGCCTCCGTTTCACTAGCCATGTTTCCAGTGCTCCAAAGCCACATGTGGCTCATGACTGTGTATCTTGTCTTCCTAGCTACCTGGCCCTTGCTCGCCTGACCCTGTTTTTGGTGGAGAGTGGGACTTAAATCTCGCTGTAGGATCTAGCACAATTCTAAGAACATATCCTCGGTGGCTCAGCCTGTAATCCTGCGCCTTTGGGAGGCTGAGGTGAGTGGATTGCCTGAGCCCGCGGGTTCGAGACCTGCCTGGGCAACTTGGCGAGACCTCATCTCTACAATAAATCAAAAATGAGCCGGGCGTGGTAGTGTGCGCCTGTAGTTCCAGCTCCTTGGAAGGCTGAGGCGGAAGGATCGCCGGAGCCCAGCAGGTCGAGGCTGCGGTGGCTGGGAACGGCCACTGCACTCCAGTCTGGGTGACAGAGTGAGACTCCAACTCAAAAAAAAAAAAAGAATATCATAAATCAGTACATCGTGATTACAGGTTATGGGATGGATGAGAGGGAAATAGTTGGAAAGGGAGAGAGGCAAGAGAAGGATGGAAAAACCAGAGCAATCAGCAGTAGGAAATGAAGCATAGGAGTCTAGAGCAGCAGGAAGAAGATTTTTCAGGGGAAGTGAGTTGGCGTTAGTAGCACTTTTCTGTTTACACATGATAGTCTGTTTGCCTCCCTGGTTTTGATGACTTATGAGGGATACCTGTCAACCTATTAAAATGTGAAACACTAGGTCGCATGGTGGCTCACACCTGTAATCTCAGCTCTTTGGGAGGCGGAGCTGGGTGGATTGCTTGAGCCCAGGAGTTCGAGATCAGCCTGGGCAACATAGTGAAACCTCATCTCTACAAAAAATAAAAAAAAGTAGCCAGGTGTGGTAATGTGCAACTGTTCTGGCTGTTCTGTTCGAGATCTTTAGGTGGAAGGATTGCCTGACCCCAGGAGGTTGAGGTTGCTGTGAGCATCGTTGTGATCATGCCATTGCACTCCAGCCTGGGTGACAGAGTGAGACTGACCCCCCAAAAAAAGTGAAACATGAATAAACATTTTAAAAAGTTGAAAGAACCGTATAGATAACATGTAAGAGTAACTAGTGACGTGATACCCTACCACCCATGCATATTCTTTTTTTTTTTTGAGTTGGAGTCTCACTCTGTTACCCAGACTGGAGCGGCCACCACAGCCTCGACCTGCTGGGCTCCAGCGATCCTTCCGCCTCAGCCTTCCAAGGAACCGGAACTACAGGCGTGTGATACCACACCCAGCTAATTTTTGATTTATTGTAGAGATGAGATCTTGCCAAGTTGCCTGGATGGGTCTCGAACCCACGGGCTCAGGCAATCAATTTACCTCAGCCTCTCAAAGTGCGGGATTACAGGCTGAGCCACCGAGCCCGGTTACCTATGCATATTCTAGTGTGTTTTTCCTACAAAGACATTTTCATATACACCCATCAAAATCAGGAAAATTAACATTGACATGTTATTACTATTTGATTACAGCCATTCAGGATTTGCCCATTGTGCCAGAAATGTCCTTGATAGCAAAATGATCCAGTCTAGAGTTGTGTTTCATTTGGTTATCATATCCCTTTAGTCTCTTTCAGTCCATAAATACCAGAGAGGTTTTGCTGTGTTATTCTCGTTGTTCCCATCAGATGGCACACAATTGCAATTTGTCCTGTTTCCAGGGATGATAACTTTGGTCACTTGATTAACATGGTGTCTGCCAGGCTTCTTCCTAATACAGTTATCCATTTTCTCTTTATAATTAGTGTTTTATGGCAGGGAACTTAGAGACCAACCACATAACAATCCTATTCCTTGACCAGGTGGGATGTCTCAAGTCTGTAATCCCAGCACTTTGGGAGGTCTAGGCAGGAGGATTGCTTGAGCCCAGGAGTTTGAGACCAGCCTGGGCAACAGAGTGAGACCTCATCTCTGTAAAAAGAAAAAAAAAAATTTAAAAAGAATCCTGTTTCTCACCAAGCCTCGATTTTATTCATTTGTATATTGATATTAGTATGGATTTATAGAGTCCTAATTCGGTGGGTTATAATCTGTTACTACCACTGTTTTGATGCTTATATTATCCCAGATTTGGCTAGTGGGGCTTGTTCAAACTGGATCCTGTATCCTCTTGACATGTCTTTGAACACTTTCTTTTTTGACACGAGTAGATGTTTTGGCTCATTTTGCATTTCATTGCTCCAGCCTGGAATCAGTAATTTCTCCAGTGAGTTCTGGTTCCTTTTAAATCCTTTTAGTGGACATAACTAGAAGGAATATATATATATATATGTACATACACACATACATGGGCACCTCTCTGTATTTATCTTTATATACTAACAACTATGAATTTACACCAATGTCTCCAATTCCAATCTAGTATCACTGGGTTTATTCTAGTCTCTCTTCTGTATTTATAGGTCTCCTCTCTGTTAGTGAGAATGCTCTAGCCTCCACGGTATAGGCCACCTCGTTGGCTCTGGCCTTATGAAACACACAGCTGAGTCCCTGACCTGGCTCTGTTGAATGTGCTGGTCGTGTCTCCAGCCCTGGCAAACACACCAATTGAGACCCAGACCCAGCAGACATACTGGTCTAATCTCTGCATCATTCCCAGCCCCAGCAGGTTCTCTGAGCAAGCCCTGGACATTGCAGACAAGTTGAACTAGTCTGTGGTCAAGCCACCAGTCCCGGTTTTGGCAAACGTGTAGCTCCTGTCTCCCACCTTGGTTAAAACTCCTGCTGAGACCCAGTTGAGTCTTCATTCTGGGCAGTTTTGCTGATTGAATTCCCAGCCAAGACTAGGCCCTGCCAACGTGCCTGTCAAGTCCTTTTCCTAACTGAGGAGCTCCAATGAAAATTTAACCTTAGCCGGGCTTGGTGGCTCAGCCTGTAATCCGGCGCCTTTGGGAGGCTGAGGTGAGTGGATTGCCTGAGCCCGCGGGTTCGAGACCCACCTGGGCAACTTGGCGAGACCTCATCTCTACAATAAATCAAAATTAGCCAGGCGTGGTAAGCGCACGCCTGTAGTTCCAGCTACTTGGAAGGTTGAGGCGGAAGGATCGCTGGAGCCCAGCAGGTCAAGGATGCGGTGGCCGCGAGCAGCCACTGCACTACAGTCTGAGCAACAGAGTGAGACTCCAATTCAAAAAAAAAACCAAAAAAAAAAAAAAAAAAAAGAAAATTTAACCTTGCAATGTATTTAGAACCTTGATTGCTGTTTGTATCTGCCTTTCCTTGAGCTGAAAATCTTACTAACAGTATAAACATAATACTTAGTTGACTTTGTTATGTATGTAATATACACACGTGTGTGAACTTGGAAACAATAGCAACAGTACTGAGGGTGAGGCCACTAATCAGGTTGAGACTCCTAGCAGCTCTTTGCTTTGTTGTCTGTTGCATCAAGGACGTGTGTGCTCAAAGTCAGACGTTCAAAAGATTTGTTTTGCATTTGTTGCCTGTTTTTAGGGTTTTCTTTTTCCCTTTTATTTTGTGCATTTGTAAACCAGATACATGTCTCTCGAGTCGCAGCTGTATAGCAAGGGCTGTTTGGCGATGTCTTACTCCATTTCAATTTCCTTTCTATCCTGATCTCTCTTGTCCCCTTTATTAGTTATACATTTAAAATTTTTTTTTTTTTGAGTTGGAGTCTCACTCTGTCACCCAGACTGGAGTG